>NC_138291.1:9735000-10020000 GCF_965601325.2 Salmo salar
GGAGTTTAGTTAACTTGTTTACACCTAATTAACAAAAAAATACCTAAAACCATAACAGCCTTGCAGTATTGCTTATTGTCTTGTCCTGCATGGTGTTGTTAAATAAGTGAGCAGAAGAAGAGGAGGGGGTGCTGGGAGAGCACAGTGTTTTTTTGGGGCTGCGGATCTGAACTCTCTGGAACCTTCTTCACGACAGCTAAAAGTCTGAAGCTTCTGCTAATGTGTGCAGGATTCTACTTTACGCACAGTCTCTCCTTAACAGAACCCGAATATAATAGCATATTACTGTTACTGTTGGACAAAAAACATCACACATTTTAAAATTAGATTTTAGGATGATTGTGCGAACGGTCACATTTTTCTCTCGTGTGGCCGAAACTTTAACAGCGTGCGGGACTAGGCAAAATATGTACTTTAATTGAAAAAAGAAACACAGGTACGGTATGCTACAGATTGTTAACACCATCTGCTCTAAAATTCGCTCACTGTTCACCCACAACTGCGTAGCCGTGCATGACTACATCATTAAGTTTGCCGACACGATGATGGAAGGACTGATCAACTAATCACAACCTATAGGGAGGAGGTCAGAGACCTGCCAGTGTGGTGCCAGGACAACAACCTCTCCCTCAACGTCAGTAAGACAAAGGAGCAGATCGTGGACTACAGGAAACGGAGGGCCGAGCATGCCACCATTCACATCGACAGAGCTGTAGTAGAGCGGGTCGAGAGTTTCAAGTTCCTCGGTGTCCACATCACTAAGGATTTAACATGGTCCACACACACCAACACGGTCTTGAAGAGGGCACGACAACTCCTTTTCCCCCTCAGGAGGCTAAAAAGATTTGGCATGGGTACTCAGATCCTCAAAAAGTTCTACAGATGCACCATTGAGAGCATCTTGACAGGCTGCATCACTGCTTGACATGGCAACTGCTTGGCAGCCGACCGCAAGGTGCTACAGAGGGTAGTGCGTACGGCCAAGTACATAACTGGGGCCGAGCTCCCTGCCATCCAGGACCTCTATACCAGGCGGTGTCAGAGGAAGGCCCAGTACATAACTGGGGCCGAGCTCCCTGCCATCCAGGACCTCTATACCAGGCGGTGTCAGAGGAAGGCCCTAAAAATTGTTAAAGACCCCAGCCACCCTAGTCAGACTGTTCTCTCTGCTACTGCACGGCAAGCGGTACCGATACACCAAGTCTGGAACCAACAGGACCCTGAACAGCTTCTACCCCCAAGCCATAATACTGCTAAATACTGTTGTTAGTTAAATAGTTAACCAATAGCTACCTAAACTATTGACCTTTTCTGCACTAACTATTTTGACTCATCACATACGCTGCTGCTACTGTTTATTATCGGTCACTTTATTCCTAGTTGTACATATCTACTTCAATTACCTCGTACCCCAGCACATTAACCGGTACTGATACCCCATGTAAGTAGCCAAGTTATCGTTTCTCTGTGTATTTATTATTACTTTTATTATTATGTTTTTATTTGTATATTATTTCTCTATTTTCTGTCTCTCTGCATTGTTCGGAAGGGCCCGTAAGTAAGAATTTCACTGTTTGTCTTCACCTGTTTTTTACAAACCATGTGACAAAAAAATAACTTGTTTTGATTTTGAAGGGAGGGTGACCACAAAAATGTGTGTGTGAAGTAGAGATAAAGAAACACATGCGCAGAACGTGATTCAAATCTTCAGTTCTGGGGAAGAGGCTTCAGGGGTGTAAGGACCGGGGCAGCACAGTGTGGTTACCTTCGGATCCAGCCTCTGCTTTTAGGTCACACATTACTTGCAGGTTTCAGAAGATAAAGGAAACTAAATCAAATGTTTTTTTATCTACAGAAACATTGAACATCTATTAGAGTAGAACCAACTCCCCTGCTTTTACACTATGATTTGACTATTTGGCCATTTCCTGATGTTTTGTGGTGGAAAACTTATTGCATTGAGCATAATACGTTAATCGTGTTACTCATAAATACTGTAAGTAGGCTAGAAATGTTATAGCACATAAAAAAATGTTAAAGCTTGAATTCAATTGCTCGTCCATTCCCCCTGTCACAAGGGGAGTAATGGCTAATTGAAGAAGAAATCGTGAACCCTGTTACGGTCAACCCCGTTACGGTCAACCCCGTTACGGTCAAACCCCGTTACGGTCAAACCCCGTTACGGTCAAACCCCGTTACGGTCAAACCCCGTTACGGTCAACCCCGTTACGGTCAACCCCGTTACGGTCAACCCCGTTACGGTCAACCCCGTTACGGTCAACCCGTTACGGTCAAACCCGTTACGGTCAACCCCGTTACGGTCAACCCTGTCACTTCTTTAGTATTTCTTTCTCAAATTAACCTCTTGAAATTGTAAAATAAAAGTTATTAAGTTGAACGTGCTGTTTATGACAAAATTGTACAATTAGGTGAAATAAATCGTTATTGTTTACCAAATTACACTACCAGGCAATATTCGTGGAACGAAACTACTACTGTACTGCCACTACTATTTCTGGACTACTTAAAACAATTTCAAAATAAGATCTGTGTTTTTTATTTTACATAAAGCTCTGCTGTACTAGTGGTTCAGGCTCTGGTCTTGTCCCATCTTGATTACTGTCTGGTAATATGGTCAGATGCAGCAAAGAAGACCTAGCAAAACTGCAGCTGGCTGAAAACAAAGCAGCATTAATATAGTTAGTCTTATCAGAGTAATTGTGTTAAACCTACTTTTTCAGAGACGCCTCAAACCCCCCCACACACAACTCCCTTTCTCTGTGTTTATGTCTCTGCTAAGGCGTTGTGGTTGGCCCTCTGCAGCACAGCAATAACTATCGCAACAACCTCATGTACTTTCCATCCTGTTGCAGAAACCAAAGCTCAGAGCATTCACATGTCCTGTTGAGAAACTCTAGCAATAGCTGCCTCATCTCTCAAATACTATCAGCAGTACAATGACTAAAATCTCCAAGTGTCACAATGATCAACCTAAATAAAAAACAATGTGTTTATTAGGATATGTTTTATAATGCAATGCAGCCCAAAGTGATACAAATTTTGACTGGACACGTTTAAAGGCCCAATGCAGTCAAAAACATCAAGAAAGAGACTTCCAAAAGTCTTCGCAATAACAGCTAGTTTTCGGTTTTCCCCTCCTCACTCAGACCACTCCCAGACAGTCCTAGAAAAATTAATGATTGAGAAATTGGTCTTTGCTAAGAAGCTATTTCTGTTTCTTTTTGACCGATTTTCTATTAAAAACAATCACATTAACGTACTTAATTGTTACAGAGAAATTATTTACATATTGAAATAAAAACAGGTGCTTTGGACTTTTAAGACTAAAAGTAGAAAAATATTCATTGTGCATTTGGAAAACGAGTTTATTAATTTTCCATCCTTTTATACTGGGGAAAACCAGGACAGATATATATATATATATATATTTTTTTTTAATCCATGCAGTACAATAACATACATTGATTACTTAAACATGATGATTGCTATATTGTAAGTTGCCATTTACACCAATATCTTTAGATTTGTCTGAGAAAGCAGTAGATACTGTAGTTGTGTTTATAACATAACTGCAGTCACTACTACCGCTACTACTACTACGACTACCACCACTACCACTACCACCACTACCACTACTACTGTCACTACTACTACTACTACTACAACTACTACTACCACCACCACGACTACCACCACTACCACTACTACTGTCACTACTACTACAACTACTACTACCACCACCACCACCACCACGACTACCACCACTTCTACTACTACTATCACTACTACTACTACCACCACCACTACTACCACTACTACCACCACTACTACCACCACCACTACTACCACCACTACCACGACTACCACTACTACTACTACCACCACCACTACTACCACTACTACCACCACTACTACCACCACCACTACTACCACCACTACCACGACTACCACTACTACTACTACTACTACTACAACTACTACTACCACCACCACGACTACCACCACTACCACTACTACTGTCACTACTACTACAACTACTACTACCACCACCACCACCACCACGACTACCACCACTTCTACTACTACTATCACTACTACTACTACCACCACCACTACTACCACTACTACCACCACTACTACCACCACCACTACTACCACCACTACCACGACTACCACTACTACTACTACCACCACCACTACTACCACTACTACCACCACTACTACCACCACCACTACTACCACCACTACCACGACTACCACTACTACTACTACCACCACCACTACTACCACTACTATCACTACCACCACTACTACTACTACCAACACCACTACGACTACCACCACTACTACTACCACTACTACTACCACCACTACCACTACTACTACTACCACCACCACTACCACCACCACTACTACCACCACCACGACTACCACCACTTCTACTACCACCACCACTACTACCACTTCTACTACTACTTGTACCACTACTATCACTGCCACCACCACTACTATCACTACCACTACTACTACTACTACTACTACTACTACTACTACTACTCACTACCACTACTACCACCACTACTACTACTAGTACTACTACCACCACTTCTACTACTACCACCACTACTACCACTACTACCACCACTACTACTACTGCTACTACTAGTAGTGGTACTAGTGGTGGTAGTAGAAGTAGTGGTAGTAGTGGTAGTAGTAGTGGTGGTAGTAGTAGTAGTGGTACCACCTCTACTATCACTACTACTACTACTACTACTACTACTACTACTACCACTACCACCACCACCACTACTACTAGTACTACTACTGCTAGTAGTGGTAGTAGTGGTGGTAGTAGTGGTTGTAGTACTAGTAGTGGTGGTAGTAGTAGTAGTAGTAGTAGTAGTAGTAGTAGTGGTACCACCACTACTATCACTACTACTAACACTACCAGTACTACCACTACTATTACTGCTACTACCACCACTACTACCACCACTACCACGACTACCACTACTACTACTACCACCACCACCACCACTACTACCACTACTATCACTACCACCACTACTACCACCACCACTACGACTACCACCACTACTACTACCACTACTACTACCACCACTACCACTACTACTACTACCACCACCACTACCACCACCACTACTACCACCACCACGACTACCACCACTTCTACTACCACCACCACTACTACCACTTCTACTACTACTAGTACCACTACTATCACTGCCACCACCACTACTATCACTACTACTACTACTACTACTACTACTACTACTACTACCACTACTACTACTACTACTACCACCACTACTACTACTAGTACTACTACCACCACTTCTACTACTACCACCACTACCACTACCACTACCACCACTACTACCACTACTACCACCACTACTACTACTGCTACTACTAGTAGTGGTAGTAGTGGTGGTAGTAGAAGTAGTGGTAGTAGTAGTGGTGGTAGTAGTAGTAATCAAATCAAATCAAATCAAATTTATTTTTATATAGCCCTTCGTACATCAGCTGATATTCTCAAAGTGCTGTACAGAAACCCAGCCTAAAACCCCAAACAGCAAGCAAAGCATGTGAAAGAAGCACGGTGGCTAGGAAAAACTCCCTAGGAAAAACTCCCTAGAAAGGCCAAAAACCTAGGAAGAAACCTAGAGAGGAACCAGGCTATGAGGGGTGGCCAGTCCTCTTCTGGCTGTGCAGGGTGGATATTAAAACAGAACATGGTCAAAATGTTAAAATGTTAAAATGTTCATAAATGACCAGCATGGTCAAATAATAATAATCATAGTAGTTGTCGAGGGTGCAACAAGCACGTCCGGTGAACAGGTCAGGGTTCCATAGCCGCAGGCAGAACAGTTGAAACTGGAGCAGCAGCACGGCCAGGTGGACTGGGGACAGCAAGGAGTCATCATACCAGGTAGTCCTGAGGCATGGTCCTAGGGCTCAGGTCCTCCGAGAGAAAGACAGAAAGAGAGAAAGAGAGAATTAGAGAGAGCATATTTAAATACACACAGGACACCGGATAAGACAAGAGAAATACTCCAGATGTAACAGACTGACCCTAGCCCCCCGACACATAAACTACTGCAGCATAAATACTGGAGGCTGAGACAGGAGGGATCAGAAGACACTGTGGCCCCATCCGATGATACCCCCGGACAGGGCCAAACAGGCAGGATATAACCCCACCCACTTTGCCAAAGCACAGCCCCCACACCACTAGAGGGATGTCTCCAACCACCAACTTACCGTCCTAAGACAAGGCCGAGTATAGCCCACAACGATCTCCGCCATGGCACAACCCAAGGGGGGGGGGGGGGGGGGGGGGGGGGGGGGGGCGCCAACCCAGACAGGAAGACCACGTCAGTGACTCAACCCACTCAAGTGACGCACCCCTCCCATGGACGGCATGGAAGAACACCAGTAGGCCAGTGACTCAGCCTCTGTAAAAGGGTTAGAGGCAGAGAATCCCAGTGGAAAGAGGGGAACCGGCAAGGCAGAGACAGCAAGGGCGGTTCGTTGCTCCAGCCTTTCCGTTCACCTTCACACTCCTGGGCCAGACTATACTTAATCATAGGACCTACTGAAGAGATAAGTCTTCAGTAAAGACTTAAAGGTTGAGACTGAGTCTGCGTCTCTCACATTGGTAGGCAGACCATTCCATAAAAATGGAGCTCTATAGGAGAAAGCCCTACCTCCAGCCGTTTGCTTAGAAATTCTAGGGACAATTAGGAGGCCTGCGTCTTGTGACCGTAGCGTACGTGTAGGTATGTACGGCAGGACCAAATCGGAAAGATAGGTAGGAGCAAGCCCATGTAATGCTTTGTAGGTTAGCAGTAAAACCTTGAAATCAGCCCTTGCCTTAACAGGAAGCCAGTGTAGGGAGGCTAACACTGGAGTAATATGATCAAATTTTTTGGTTCTAGTCAGGATTCTAGCAGCCGTATTTAGCACTAACTGAAGTTTATTTAGTGCTTTATCCGGGTAGCCGGAAAGTAGAGCATTGCAGTAGTCCAGCCTAGAAGTAACAAAAGCATGGATTAATTTTTCTGCGTCATTTTTGGACAGAAAATTTCTGATTTTTGCAATGTTACGTAGATGGAAAAAAGCTGTCCTTGAAACAGTCTTGATATGTTCTTCAAAAGAACATAGTAGTGGTACCACCTCTACTATCACTACTACTACTACTACTACTACTACTACCACTACCACCACCACCACTACTACTAGTACTACTACTGCTAGTAGTGGTAGTAGTGGTGGTAGTAGTGGTTGTAGTACTAGTAGTGGTGGTAGTAGTAGTAGTAGTAGTAGTAGTAGTAGTGGTACCACCACTACTATCACTACTACTAACACTACCAGTACTACCACTACTATTACTGCTACTACCACCACTACTACAACTACTGCAAGTACTACTACTACCACTACTATCACTACAACTACTACTATCACTACCACCACTACTACTACCACCACTACTACCAGTACTACCACTACTATTACTGCTACTACCACCACTACTACTAGTACTACAACTACTGCAAGTACTACTACTACTACTATCACTACCACCACTACTATTTCTACTACTACCACCACCACCACTACCACCACCACTACTGCCACTACTACTACCACTACTACTACTGCTAGTACTACTACTACCACCACTACTACTACTACTACTACCACCACCACCACTACTGCCACTACTACTACCACTACTACTACTACCACCACTACTACTACTACTACTACCACCACTACTACCACCACCACCACTATCACTACTACCACTACTACTACCACTACTACCACCACTACTACTACTACCACTATCACTACTACTACTGCTACTACTACAACCACTACTACTACTACTACTACTACTACTACTACTACCACCACTATCACTATCACTACTACCACTAATACTACCACTACTACTACTACTACCACCACTTCTACTAAAACTACTGCCACTACCACCACTACTATCACTATCACTACTACTACCACTACTACTACCACCACTTCTACTAATACCACTACCACTACTACCATTACTATTACTGCTACTACCACCACCACTACTACTTCCACTACCACTACTACTACTACTACTACTACTACCACCACCACCACTACTACTACTACTACCACTACTACTACTCTTACTGCTTCTATTACTACTACTACCACCACAACTAACACCACCACCACCACCACCAATCACCACTTCTACTTCTACTGTTACTACTGCAGTCACTACTGCTACTACTATAACTTATTTCACAACCAGAAATACTTTAGGAGAAGATAATAAGCACACACAAAGTACTTTTCTATTCTTATTTTTCAAAATGTATTTAATGTAATTAGGGGATAAACCTACTCAAATATAGATTGGTAACCTTTTTTCTAATTTGGCACACAAAAACTAAAGGCCATGAGCAACTTGGTCTAAAAGAATAGCACCGATTGGCCTATAGGTGGCGCTGTGATAAGCAATCTCACTTAAACCCTCATATCCGTCACTCCGTTTGACCTAAAGACTTGAAACTTTGTATGTAAATGTTTTTCCCCCACGCTGAACGAATTTGCCTTCAGTAAGTATTCACAACTCTTTAAATTTTTTTCACATTTTGTTGTATTACAGCCTGAGATCTTGTCTCACACACACACAAAACACAATAATGTTTGTCTGCTGGTTTCAAAACAACAGGATGTTTGTTAAGGGCTCAATTGACTACAATATACCACATGCAACCTGTTGAAAGGTAGCCTGTAATTTGCGTTCTTTATCATTAGTCCGTGAGGCAGCTTGCGCTAACTTAGAGGATCATAGAGCTAGCCAGCTTGCAATCCTAAAAGCCGGAAATGAGTTACCTTAGGTTTGTTCAGCCATTCCTATGGGGGAAAGAATGGGGTTGGGATGAACCCTTAAAATAAGGTCCGTCATTAACACAGGCTTAAGAGATTTGATACGTTTTGTTCTATGATATAATATCAGTCAGTTACCATGACCTTTATGAATTATGAAGCCTTTATGTGCTTGTTTTGATTACATAAATGATGTGGGAGTGCCCTGCAGTTAAATGCTTCTGGGACAAAATGTACATTCATTTAGAAATGCATGTGTCACGATCACTGTCCTCGAACTCCCTGTCGTAAATAAGCCAAGGCGCAGCATACCCGTAATTCCACATACTTTATTGAAGGAAAACCGAACAAAACAAAAAACAGGTAAAACAGAAAGAACCGTGACGCTCTGGGGCTGCTCAAAGGCAGCTGCACAAAAACAAGATCCCACAACTCAAGGAGGGGAAAAGGGCTGCCTAAGTATGGTTCCCAATCAGAGACAACAATAGACAGCTGCCTCTGATTGGAAACCATACCTGTCCAAAACATAGAAATAAAATATATAGAATGCCCACCCCATATCACACCATGACCTAACTAAACAGAGAATAACAGCTCTCTCAGGTCAGGGCGTGACAGCATGAATGTAAATATTCAATGTGTTGCATCTGCTATGTTAACGATGATTGCTCCTTGAATCTGGCAGTCAGCAATGCTACAAAAAAATATGTTGGCTCTTAGATAGCAATCACCCCACTTTCTCCCAATCCACTAGTTGATAGTTACTATTAGAAGTTACAATTATCAACAGCGAGAATGAATGCTGCTAGTCAAGAAACACTATAGTCCTGTAGCCTCGCTGGTAGTTTAGTACACCTGGCTGCTCTGGTGATCTGACTGGTTTGAGTCTCTATGATAGAGGGTTCTGGTGCTCTGACAGGTTTGAGTCTCTATGACAGAGGGTTCTGGTGATCTGACTGGTGTGAGTCTCTATGATAGAGGGTTCTGGTGCTCTGACAGGTTTGAGTCTCTATGACAAAGGGTTCTGGTGATCTGACTGGTTTGAGTCTCTATGATAGAGGGTTCTGGTGCTCTGACAGGTTTGAGTCTCTATGACAGAGGGTTCTGGTGATCTGACTGGTTTGAGTCTCTATGATAGAGGGTTCTGGTGCTCTGACAGGTTTGAGTCTCTATGATAGAGGGTTCTGGTGATCTGACTGGTTTGAGTCTCTATGATAGAGGGTTCTAGTGCTCTGACAGGTTTGAGTCTCTATGACAAAGGGTTCTGGTGCTATGACTGGTTTGAGTCTCTATGATAGAGGGTTCTGGTGATCTGACTGGTGTGAGTCTCTATGATAGAGGGTTCCAGTGCTCTGACTGGTGTGAGTCTCTATGATAGAGGGTTCTAGTGCTCTGACTGGTGTGAGTCTCTATGATAGAGGGTTCTGGTGCTCTGACAGGTTTGAGTCTCTATGATAGAGGGTTCTGGTGATCTGACTGGTGTGAGTCTCTATGATAGAGGGTTCCAGTGCTCTGACTGGTGTGAGTCTCTATGATAGAGGGTTCTAGTGCTCTGACAGGTTTGAGTCTCTATGATAGAGGGTTCTGGTGATCTGACTGGTGTGAGTCTCTATGATAGAGGGTTCTAGTGCTCTGACTGGTTTGAGTGTTTATGACAAAGGGTTCTGGTGCTCTGACTGGTTTGAGTCTCTTTGACAGAGGGTTCTAGTGCTCTGACTGGTTTGAGTCTCTATGACAGAGGGTTCTAGTGCTCTGACTGGTTTGAGTCTCTATGACAGAGGGTCCTGGGCCCAGATTCACAAAACCTTCTTAAGAAGAAATTTCTTCTTAACTGCAATTTTTTCCTTAACTACAGATTTAAGAAGAAAGTTAAGCAAAGTTGCTATTCCTCAAAAGGATTATTGGAAATGCTCTTGCGATACTTCTTATGTTTCTCCTCCTCTTTCTCCAGAGGGTTCTGGTGCTCTGTCATTTGTCATGTTTTGTCTGTGTTCTATCTCTTTGTTTCTCCTCTTCGACCTCTCGGTCTGAATCAGAGTCAGTGATTGTGACTTCCTCTTGTCTCTGTTCCTGGCTGTTCTGTCAGGTCTGAGATGCTTTCTGTTTCTGCGGTAGCGAGCTCCGACTGGTGTGATGACATCAACAGCAACTGCACCGCCTGCAACTGCAGTGCTCTGCAGAGAGTGGTGCGGTCTGCCCAACACGTCACCAGGGGCAAACTACCTGCCTTCCAGGACACCTACAGCACCCGTTGTCACAGGAAGGCCAAAAAGATCAAGGACAACAACCACCCGAGCCACTGCCTGTGTTTATTGTGCGTATTGTTGTGAATTGTTAGATATTACTGCACTGTTGGAGCTAGAAACACAAGCATTTCACTACACCCGCAATAACATCTGCTAAACATGTGCATGTGACAAATCAAATTTGATTGGATTTCATATGATCTCAGTTCATCTCTGATTCTCACTGTTGATGGCTGCCATCCTATTGCCCTCTCCATGCACACTCTCTCTCCCAGAATGAAGGAAGTGGTGATGCCATTTTGTAGAAACATGTCTTCTGCTGTGGCTGTCTGTGTTTCAGGCCATGCTGGACATTTTTGGGAGTCACTGGCTAAAGGGCTGCTTTAGTTGCAGATAGGATGGAGCGTAGGACACGTCCCATGGGTAGCTGAGCAGGGGAGCACTGGACAGGTGTATTTCTTAGGTTCAGGAGAGCTATGTGAGGGTCAACACCTGTTTGTGCTGTGGATCTCAGCATGTTTTTCACTAACGGAATAGTCTTCTCAGACATTCCGTTTGACTGGGAAAGCCCTGTACTTGAATTTGTGATTTTCAAATCCCACTCTTTTGCAAACTGAGCCATCTCAGCACTTGCAAAGTGTACATGGTCTGCAATACCATGTCTAGCAAACACCTCATTCCACTTTGCTATGACAGTACCTGATGTCTTGTCCGACAGCCTCCTTTTGGTTGCTGGGAAGTTATTTTTGACAAGAAGTGCACGACTTGAACATCATGCATACATCATCATTGAGGCCATCATTGAGAGCTCTTGCATTCTCTAAACAAGCGTTGAATGTCCTGATGTGCAGTGTGGAGCCCTTTTAAGTACCTCAGCTCTAAAGTCTCTGGGAATGATAACGCATTTGTTTACCATGAGTAGTCCATCTTCAATGTAAAGAAAGTCTCTGATATGCCAGTAGGTCTGTGCTTTGATTGGTGCACTTTTCCTGTCTAGCCATCCATCTCTGTGCAGGTTCCTCAGCAGCTGTATCTCGCTGTCTGTGGCTGCTCTCAGCTGTTGCATAACAGCGCCCTCCAGTGGAAGATGTGTGGAAACGGCATAACTTACTTTCTCATCACGGAGGTCACACCATGTCTGGCAGTCTAGGCTACAGGCCTGGATAGCGTGTCTGCTATTAACATGTCTTTACCTGGGGTGTAGACGATATGAATGTATTATTTCTGTCTTTGCAGCAGCATCCTTTGAAGACGTGCAGGCGCCTTTTCAATGGGCTTGGTGATTATAGCCTCAAGTGGTTTGTGGTCGGATTGAACTCAGACCTGGAAACCATAGACATACTGGTGAAACCTCTAGTCCGATCTCTATTGCCAGGACTTATTTTTCTATTTGGGCATAGTTTTGTTCTGCCCCAGAAAGAGCTCTAGATCCAAAGGCTATAGACCGTTTACCAGTCCATCTATAGACCGTTTACCAGTCCATCTATAGACCGTTTACCAGTCCATCTATAGACCGTTTACTAGTCCATCTATAGACCGTTTACCAGTCCATCTATAGACCGTTTACCAGTCCATCTATAGACCGTTTACTAGTCCATCTATAGACCGTTTACCAGTCCACCTATAGACCATTTACCAGTCCATCTATAGACCGTTTACCAGTCCACCTATAGACCGTTTACTAGTCCACCTATAGACCGTTTACTAGTCCACCTATAGACCGTTTACCAGTCCATCTATAGACCGTTTACTAGTCCATCTATAGGACGTTTACTAGTCCATCTATAGACCGTTTACCAGTCCATCTATAGACCGTTTACCAGTCCATCTATAGACCGTTTACCAGTCCATCTATAGACCGTTTACCAGTCCATCTATAGACCGTTTACCAGTCCATCTATAGACCGTTTACCAGTCCATCTATAGACCGTTTACCAGTCCATCTATAGACCGTTTACCAGTCCATCTATAGACCGTTTACCAGTCCATCTATAGACCGTTTACTAGTCCATCTATAGACCGTTTACCAGTCCATCTATAGACCGTTTACCAGTCCATCTATAGACCGTTTACCAGTCCATCTATAGACCGTTTACCAGTCCATCTATAGGACGTTTACCAGTCCATCTATAGACCGTTTACCAGTCCATCTATAGACCGTTTACCAGTCCATCTATAGACCGTTTACCAGTCCATCTATAGACCGTTTACCAGTCCATCTATAGACCGTTTACCAGTCCATCTATAGACCGTTTACCAGTCCATCTATAGACCGTTTACCAGTCCACCTATAGACCGTTTACCAGTCCACCTATAGACCGTTTACCAGTCCACCTATAGACCGTTTACCAGTCCATCTATAGACCGTTTACCAGTCCATCTATAGACCGTTTACCAGTCCATCTTTGGATGCATCAGCTTGCATTTCAATCTCTTCCTGTGGATTGAAGATTTCGGCATCGGCACAGTGGATATGGCTTTTTTCCCCACTCTATCCAGTGCTTCTTGTTGTTCTGGGTGCCACTACCATGCCATGTACTTCCTGAGGAGCATTCTGATTGGTGCAGTGAGTGTGGCTTCGTCTGGGATATGCTGGGTTAGGACACGTCAGGGATATACTGGGTTAGGAAACATCTGGGATATACTGGGTTAGGAAACATCTGGGGTATACTGGGTTAGGACACGTATCATGCCCAGTAGCCTCTGTAGAACCCTGTCTCCTGGTGGAGGCATCTGTGTGATTGCTGTCACCTTGGAGTTGTCTGCTTTAACCCCGTCAGCACTGACGATGTGCCCTAACGTACTTCACTTCACTCACCATGTACTGCATATTGTCAGCATTGAACTTCACATTCAGACGGATGTATCTGTCCATTACCTGCTTCAGGATGCGGTCATGCTCTTCTTTGGTGGATGCTGCAATTACATAGAAACCATCAATTTCACCAAAACTCTCTGAGTTGATCTGCTGAAACCTCACTGGAGCATTTAATGCCAAAATGTTTAGCGATTAAACCGGTACCTCCCCCATGGTGTATTGAATGTGCAGACGTCGGTGGATTCCTCATCCAGCTTGATTTCCCAATACCCATCCTTCTCATCTAGGATAGTGAAGATCTTCTTGCCTGCTAGTTTGCATTGCACATCCTCTGAGGTGGGTATGGAGAAGTTTTGCCGCTGTATGGCCTTGTTCAGGTCCTTAGGATCCAAACACACCCTAAAAGAGACATTTTTATTTTCTGTTACGACCAGGCTGCTCACCCACAGTGTTGGTTTGGTTACTTTGCTGACCACACCCCTCTGCTCTTGATTGTCCTATGTTTATTTCAGCCTGTGAAGAACAGCTTAAGGAATTTTCATACATCCATGAACAATAAGGGGGGACTTTTTCAAATCAAATCAAATTTTATTGGTCACATACACATGGTTAGCAGATGTTAATGCGAGTGTAGCGAAATGCTTGGTGGGTCCCCTGCGGGACGGTTGAGCTAAAGTAGGCTAATGCGATTAGCATGAGGTTGTAAGTAACAAGAACATTTCACAGGACATAGACATATCTGATATTGGCAGAAAGCTTAAATTCTTGTTAATCTAACTGCACTGTCCAATTTACAGTAACTATTACAGTGAAATAATACCATGCTATTGTTTGAGGAGAGTGCACCGTTTTGAACATGAAAAGTTATTAATAAACAAATTAGGCACATTTGGGCAGTCTTGATACAGAATTTTGAACAGAAATGCAATGGTTCATTGGATCAGACTAAAACTTTGCAAATGCACTGATGCCATCTAGTGGCCAATATCTAAATTGCACCTAGGCTGGAATAATACATGATGGCCTTTCTCTTGCATTTCAAAGATGATGGTACAAAAAAAATAGTTTTTTTTCTTTGTATTATCTTTTACCAGATCCGATGTTTTATATTCTCCTACATTCCTTTCACATTTCCACAAACTTCAAAGTGTTTCCTTTCAAATGGTACCAAGAAAATGCATATCCTTGCTTCAGGGCCTGAGCTACAGGCAGTTAGATTTGGGTATGTCATTTCAGGCGACAATTGAAATAAAGGGGCCGATCATTAAGAGTCCTCTTTGAATAAAACTATTTTTCTCCCCCTGATTTGCTTTGGGGTCTGTGTTATTGAAGAGTAACATCAACTGCTAACAGAGTTATGTACTATTATGTTAAAGATGCACTATGCAGAAATCGCGCCACCATTTCCTGGTTGCTAAAATTCAAATTATTTGCCTAATTTTGGTTTATGTGACAAAACAAGCAATGTGTAGTGTAGAGAAACATTGTACCATCTAAACCGCTGTGAAATATATTTTCAATTACCAAAAATATTGTATTTTCAGCTGTTTGAAGCTGGTGTACAAAACCAAAAGTAAAAGAGGCAAAAACAAAACTTAATAGATGCATAGAAATACTGCACATAGAACAGATCTACCGCTTATTAGACTTGCTTTTAATGAGAATGACAACTCTATAACACGCATTTCTATGTGAATTTGGTCGGTCACCCAAAAAGTTTCATATTGCAGCTTTAATGGTGTATAGCTCCATCTACTAAAATCTTTAGCTACAGAACATCTCACCACCATGCGTTTCCATCTCCTCCTCTCTCTCTTTCATGCCTTTCTTGAGCACGTAAAGAGAGGGGCTGTCAACAGTTAAATTAAATATGTTGGGTTGTGAAAACATGTTACTATCGATGTTCCCGAACAGATTTAATTTGGTTTCCCGAATGAAGTACTGGGTAGCTGCAGGAACAGGGTTGGAGAGCCCATTGCATGTAGAGTTTGGGCAGAGTATCATCTGTTGTTCAGCATGTGTCTGCATGCTCCTCAAATAGTGGTTGATGCATGGGTGTTGTTTATATTTAATATATGCTTAATGCTTATGTTGAATCCTATATTTATGCATATATGCTTATGTTAAATAATATATTCATGCTCTGTTAATTCTTTATGTGAACAATGGAGGAACTGTAGATGAATAGTAAAATGCCAGTGTTTGGTAACTTGAGGGTAACCAGCTTTGCATAACTTGTATCAGAGGAGCCATGAGATAACAGGATGTAGGGAGGGTTTGTGACAGAATCAGGCAATTGGCAGAACGCCCAGAATAATGTGCATTTGACTGAGAGCTGGTGCTGTGGGAACAAACACAAACAGTTTCTGCAAAAGATATAGAGAACAAGGCAGTTAACTGAACAAGGCAGTTCCCTAGGCCGTCATTGAAAATAATAATTTGTTCTTAACTGACCTGCCTAGTTAAATAAAGGTAAAAAAAAAAAAAAAAATAGACACTTCCCATAACTATGGTGTGTGAACAAAGGTTTTATTGAGTCCTACTCTATCTGTGTCTGGAGTGGGTCTCCGTTTCTGCAGCTTGTAATAAAGAACTATATCTCTTAACAGTTCTTCCTGATTCTGGCTGATTTTTCCCATAACAGTGTGAAATAAGGTTTTTTATAAGCCCAGCCGTTTATATATGCAATCCCGTGTGAAAGTAGAGTTCTGATGGTTGCTGCTAAAAAGAGGAGGATCCCAGCTGCTACTATATTTATTTCTCAGCTGCTAATATTAAGCACTATAAAGCCTGGCCCTATGACTAAGTTTTCATATCTGTCTAACCCTGCTGTACCATACAATCTGACTCTAGAACAGCATTAGACAATTTTTAAATGGAATGCTCAACAGTGATTATTGATCTCTCTCTCTCGGCCATCCTCACAGTTCCCTCACTCAGATAGAATGTTGGCGGGTTGATGGCCCTGCAGGCCTGTTTGACGGACAACTGGACAGAACATATCAGAATGCTTGGACCTCAGCTAAGACCCTCCTCTCCTTTCCTGTCTTGCAAGGGAAGACCCTTCTCTACTATTCCGGTTTGACATGATGCTCTCAAGGTGTCTCTTTCTCATGTTGCGTGGTATTACCTGTAGATGACTCCTAGACACTTTCACATATGGGGCTCCCGAGTGGCGCAGCGGTCTAAGGAGCTGCATCTCAGTGCTTGAGCCGTCAGACACCCTAGTGCAAATCCAGGCTGTATCACAACCGGCCGTGATTGGGAGTCCCATAGGGCGCCGAACAATTGGCCCAGTGTCGTCCGGGTTTGGCCTGTGTAGGCCGTCACTGTAAATAAGAATTTGTTCTTATCTGACTTGCCTAGTTAAATAAAATCAATAAATAAAAACATAGATTGCCTCTGAATTGGTGTCCACATCAGGCTATTTACTTGTTACAGTTGAAGTCGGAAGTTTACATGGACTTAGGTTGGAGTCATTAAAACTTGTTTTTCAACCACTCCACAAATTTCTTGTTAAAACATCTCTTGGGTAGGGGGCAGTATTTTGAATTTTGGATGAATGAGGTGCCCAATGTAAACTGCCTGTAACTCAGGCCCAGAAGCTAGGATATGCATATGCATGGTAGTATTGGATAGAAAACACTCTAAAGTTTGCAAAACTGTTAAAATAATGTCTGTGAGTATAACAGAACTGATATGGCAGGTGGAAACCTGAGGAAAATCCATTCAGGAAGTGGGATATTTTTGATGTGGGTACTTTTCTGTTGAATGCCTATACAGTATCTAAATGGTTAGGACCCATAATGCAGTTCCTATGGCTTCCACTAGATGTCAACAGTCTTTAGACATTGTTTCAGGCTTGTATTCTGAAAAATGAGGAAGAATGAGACCATTTTCTATGTGGACTCTAGAATGAACCAGAGCTAGTTTGCGCGAGTGACCGATTGCGCGCCGTTTGTTGTTTTTCCTTTCTATTGAAGACGCTATTGTCCGGTTGAAATATTATTGATTATTTACACAATAGACAACCTGAAGATTAATTATAAACATCGTTTGACATGTTTCGATGAACTTTACCGGTAGTATTAGGATGTATTCATCTGCATGTCGTGACCGCCTTTGAGCCAGTGGATTACTGAACAAAACGTGCCAACAAAACTGAGTTTTTGGGACATAAAGAGGGACTTTATCGAACAAAACAAAAATGTATTGTGTAAAAGGGACTCTTGTGACTGCAACATATGAAGATCATCAAAGGTAAGTGATTAATTTTATCGCGATTTCTGACTTTTCTAAGCGGGGCGATGTCTTCAGATAATCGCATGGTATGCTTTCGCCATAAAGCCTTTT
Organism: Salmo salar; assembly: GCF_965601325.2. Classification (NCBI taxonomy): domain Eukaryota; kingdom Metazoa; phylum Chordata; class Actinopteri; order Salmoniformes; family Salmonidae; genus Salmo; species Salmo salar. The sequence goes on from NC_138291.1 coordinate 9,753,361, forward strand.
TGAAATCTGACACAGCGGCTGAATTAACAAGAAGATAATCTTTAAGCCGATGTATAACACTTGTATTTTTATGAATGTTTAATTTGACAATTTCTGTATTTTGAATTTGGCGCTGTGCAATTTCACCGGATGTTGGCCAGGTGGGACACTACCGTCCCACCTGCCCATAAGAAGTTTTAACAAACTATAGTTTTGGCATGTCGGTTAGGACATCTACTTTGTGCATGACACAAGTAATTTTTCCAACAATTGTTTACAGACATTATTTCACTTATAATTCACTGTATCACAATTCCAGTGGGTCAGAAGTTTACATACACCAAGTTGTCTGTGCCTTTAAACAGAAAATTCCAGAAAATGATGTCATGGTTTAGAAGCTTCTGGGCTAATATAGGCTAATTTACATCATTTGAGTCAATTGGAGGTGTACCTGTGGAGGTATTTCATGGCCTACCTTCAAACTCAGTGTCTCTTTGCTTGACATCATGGGAAAATCTAAAGAAATCAGCCAAGACCTCAGAAAAATTTTTGTAGACCTCCACAAGTCTGGTTCATCCTTGGGAGCAATTTCCAAATGCCTGAAGGTACCACGTTCATCTGTACAAACAATAGTACGCAAGTATGAACACCATGGGACCACGCAGCCGTCATACCGCTCAGGAAGGAGACGCGTTCTGTCTCCTACAGATGAACGTAATCAATCCCAGAACAACAGCAAAGGACCTTGTGAAGATGCTGGAGGAAACAGGTACAAAAGTATCTATAGCAACAGTAAAACGAGTCCTATATCGACATAACCTGAAAGGCCGCTCAGCAAGGAAGAAGGCACTGCTCCAAAACCACCATAAAAAAGCCAGACTACGGTTTGCAACTGCACATGGGGACAAAGATCGTATTTTTTTGAGAAATTTCCTCTGGTCTGATGAAACAAAAATAGAACTGCTTGGCCATAATCACCATCGTTATGTTTGGAGGAAAAAGGGGGAGGCTTGCACCATCCAACCATGAAGCACGGGGGTGGCAGCATCATGTTGTGGGGGTGCTATGCTGCAGGAGTGACTGGTGCACTTCACAAAATAGATGGCATCATGAGGAAGGAAATGTATTTAGATATATTGAAGCAACATCTCAAGACATCAGTCAGGAAAGTTGTTGCAACATGGCTTAAGGACAACAAAGTCAAGTTATTGGAGTGGCCATCACAAAACCCTGACCTCAGAAGATTTGTGGGCAGAACTGAAAAAGCGTATGCGAGCAAGGAGGCCTACAAACATGACTCAGTTACACCAGCTCTGTCTGGAGGAATGGGCCAGAATTCACCCAACTTATTGTGGGAAGCTTGTGGAAGGCTACCTGAAATGTTTGACCCAAGTTAAACAATTTAAAAGTTGAAATAAATCATTCTCTCTACTATTATTCTGACATTTCACATTCTTAAAATAAAGTGGTGATCCTAACTGAGCTTAGACAGGGATTTTTTTTTACCAGGATTAAATGTCAGGAATTGTGAAAAACTGAGCTTAAATGTATTTGGCTAAGGTGTGTGTAAACTTCCGACTTCAACTGTACCTGTGTGTTAGAATATTGCCCCATGCTCTCTCTTTCTCTCCAGGATAACATTAGGGGAAGCAGAGTGGAAGAGGACACTTCAGGGGAAAGCTCCATCTTCTACAAAGAAACTAATGCCTTATTTGCTACGTGAGGTTTATCTTATCAAATAAAAGGATGCTTAATGCTTAAGTTGCTTAAGAGTTTACTGATTTAAGTAGGACACGTGACATCCTGGCAACTATGAAAAAAAAACACTTAATATCGGAGTTGTCTTGGGATGGCTATGCATATTCATGGTATGAGGCTAGTAGCATAGCATCTCTCTCCATTGAATACAGGCAGTTGACGTTAACAACCCTCATCGAATATTCAAAAAAGGATTACAATAATGAGATGTACTCACAAATCCAAAGAAAGGAGAGACATGCATCTTGTCAGTATATCCATCATCTTTGGGGAAAGTTGTTTTGATGTTGTCACCAATCCCAGGCTGCAAGACAACATCAACGACTTTATCCCCCTCATCCTAAACTTTGCTAACTCTTGTTCAACTGCTCTTTAATTAAAAATTGGTTTCATTAAATGTTTACATTGGCTTCAAGTGTGTTTTTAAAAATTCTATTGAATTAGATGTTTCACAGGGTAACAAAGCATAAAGGCCATTTTCCAGTTGGTTTTGGCTCAGAGTAAAACACACCAATCCCTGTCCTAATTTCAATAACGTGTACCAATGTGGTATAAATGGTATTTTTTAGTAGTAAATCTCAGTTGTATTTTTAGAACTATTTTCAACTTCAGGACCAAAAATGTTGTGGATGCTCCGCATAGTAATTACAAAAGTGTACAATGCTGAAAGTAGAGCTTGTGTTTAAAAGCTCTCGTATGTGTTTGTCATTCGAATTTTGGTGGGCACTATGCTGGCACAAGGATTCCATGGCCACAATAAAGCTAGATTATGAATCAGAATGTCATGGGCATTTTCGACCACATTTCATTTGGACAAGGATAACAGAGGAACCTACTGACTAACGTCTCTGGATCTACCGATAGATAAAGAGAAGATATTGACTCAACAGACCATTTTTTTTTTTATTGAACTAGGCAAGTCAGTTAAGAACAAATTCTTATTTTACAATGACAGCCTACCGGGGAACACTGCGTCAACTGCCTTGTTCAGGGGCAGAACGACAGATTTTTACCTTGTCAACTCGGGGATTGCAATCCAGCAACCGTTTGGTTACTGTCCCAACGCTCTAACCACTAGGCTACCTGTCACCCCGATCAGTGTTGGCAATGCAGTAGTATGGAAATGACACCCTTCAAGTACTGAGGAAATGTCCAAATTAATGAAATGCCCTTAATTTGCATTGCGAATGTTGCTTTGATGGATACGAAATATGACTGGTTGTGAATAACAGTATAAACGTAAGAGTGGTAACGTAACGAAGCAGCAGTATTTTTACCCAGCAGATGGCAGTAGTCCACCTTCAATAATGAGCAGAGTGCAGGAGGTTTAGGCTTGAGATCCAAAGGCGTAGAATTCACACAACATGTGCCTATAATCCAATATAAACTCCTATAATTCCTCAGTGTTGAAGTTAATTAAACGCACACCAACATTTCTGAAACTCTGCTCACTATACTCAACCTAAAGTGCAACACATCCGGTTTTGTAAAAATAAATATGAACACAGAGCAGTTTACAAGCTACATGTAAAATATAACACCAGAATTTGATGACCTTGAGAGAGAGAGAGAGAGAGAGGAGAGAGAGAGAGAGAGAGAGAGAGAGAGAGAGAGAGAGAGAGAGAGAGAGAGAGAATGAGATGTTACTGGAGAGCTAGCTTCATCCAATTCACTGTAATTAGCCTGTATATTAGTCTAGGTTACCTTTAGCTGGTATTGTTTCAAAGCTTTTATGATCTCTATTAAGATAATTCATAGGACTTACTACACTCCTGCCAGAAAGCATGTAATGCACCCAGAAACATCATATCTCTGTTGGAGATGCAAAAAGCATTTGTGGATACCATTTTAAGATACTGTATGTGCTATTATTTACTTATGTCTAGGAATGTATATCCATCAATTTCCACGATTATGTCTGTTGGGAAATTTAAATATTGGTGATCAACATCAGAAAAAGTTTTGTAATCTAGGTCTAATAGCTGTAAAAACCATGTATAGCCTCAAATCCAATCTCAATAACAAACTTAAGGACTGAACTATCTAACTACATCCTATTGGACTATGTATTATCAAATCAAGCATAAAGCAGACATATCTGACAGCATTTGGAAACCATATGTTGACCAAAGTGCTGTATAATGGGCATTTTGTTTTGTGTTGTTTTTGTTTGTGAATGTCTTGTTTGTTTTGGTTAGATTCTTTTAGCCTTCGTGTTTTGCTTATGGATCCCTATGTGAGAATGAATGTAGATTTCTGTGGGTGGGTGGGAAGTGGATGGGAGGGAGATGTATATTGACACTGTGAGATTATACTTTTTGTATTTATTTATTGTTTTTTAATAAAGGTGTGTATTTAGTCCCCTGTCTCCCTGTTCACCCACGACTGCGTGAACACGCATGACTCCAAACCATCATCAAGTGATGTGTTACTGACTGTACGTTTGTTTATGTGTAACTCTGTGTTGTTGTTTTTGTCGCACAGCTTTGCTTTATCTTGGTCAGGCCGCAGTTGTAAATGAGAACTTGTTCTCAACCAGCCTACCTGGTTAAATAAAGGTGAAATTAAAAAAAATAAAAATCAAGGCCTAATCACCGACAACGATGAGACTGCCTACAGGGAGGGGGTCAGAGACCTGGCAGTGTGGTGCCAGGATAACAATCTCTCTCTCAACGACAGCAAGACAAAGGAGCTGATCGTGGACTACAGGAAACGGAGGGACGAGCATGCCCCCATTCACATCGAAGGGGCTGTAGTGGAATGGGTCAGCCCAGTACATCACTGGGGCCGAGCTCCCTGACATCCACGACCTCCATACCAGTCGGTGTAAGAGGAAGGCCCAAAAATCTTTCAAAGACCCCAGCCATAGACTGTTCACTCTGCTACCGCACGGCAAGCAGTCCCGGAGAGCCATGGCTGGGACCAAAAAGCACCTGAACAGCTTCTACCCCCAAGCCATAAGACTGCTGAACAATTAATCAAATGGCTACCCGGACAAAAGAATATGCTTTTTTTTTTTTGTTATTGTCACATAGACCGGATAGGTAAAGTGAAATGTCTTGTTTTACAGGATCAGCCATAGTAGTACAGCACCCATAGAGCAAATTAGGGTTAAGTGCCTTGCTCAAGGGCACATTGAAAGAATTTTCACCTTGTCGACCCAAGTATTTGAACCAGCGACCTTTCCGTTACTGACCCAACGCTCTAACTGCAAGGCTACCTGACTATTTGCATTGACTCGTTTTTGCTCTGACCCTCTTACGCTGACTATACACAGTGAACACTCACTGGACTTGGTACTGGTACTCTGTTTATAGCCGTCATTGTAAATAATAATTTGTTCTTAACTGACTTGCCTAGTTAATGAAAGGTTAAATAAATAAAAAATGTAAAAATATATAGCTTTGTTATTGTTATATTGCGTTACTATTTTTCTACTTGTATTACTTGTTAACTCTGCAATGTTGGGGAAAGGCTCGCAAGTAAGCATTTCACGGTAAAAGTGTAAATCTGTTGTATTCGGCGCATGTGACAAAATGTGATTTGATTTGCTACGAGGGGACTTTTATTATGAAGTTGAACTTCAAGTAGAAGTTTTACCCGGATGTAATTGTTCAACGTTGGAGAAATGAATGACAACAATATACTGTTGACAAAGAACAAGTCCTAAATAGATAAGAAACGAGGTCAGAGTGTCTTCTCTCATCATGTAAAGTAAGGGGTAAGTAAATTACTAGCTGCTAACCTGTACTTCCCACTCGGTTTCTAACGTTAGCTAGCTAGCTAGCTAGCATGTAGCCCAATAATAATGGACTAAAGGAACCCAACGTTACTGCTTTACTATGTTTAAAGGCGAATTGGTTCTGCAGGCCAAAAAAAAGCCAAATACTCCACCTAAACGAGAATCGAATCTCAATTGCGGTAGCAACCGTTCTCGAAACATCAATCCCTCTACTAGTATGTTCATATCACATACAAATAATTTCACAAACGCAAAATACACATGCATGTACACCAGAGGAGGCTGTAAAATGTAGATGTTTTGTCTGTGTGGTAACACTCATCCTTGATATGAAAGATAAGGTACAAAACCGTACTGCAAGCGATGCGTGTTCATCTTCATGACCGAGCGTCGATGTTCTTGACCATATCTCCCTCTTACAGAAGACACTTTCGTCCAATCGCTCATGTGTAATGGAGGTCAAAACGTGCCGTAAACCAGGAGGGAGGTCACGTGTGTTGCGGTGCAGAGAACCACTGGTTCGAGCTCAGTATTGGGCAGTCTGAAAGTGGCCGACGTTGACGTCGGTTTCATATGTAGTTAGCTAGCGATGCAAAGACACAGGGTGCTGGAAGTATCAAGGTTCGTTTCTGTTCTCATTGTGGATTCTAGATCATGGCCCACTGCAGAGCTAGGTTGCTGTAACTCATAAATGCCAGGGAGGGAGACTGCTTGCGATTTTAAGACTGAATGTCATAGCTACAGTAGCTAAGCCAATTTTAGGTCTGTGGGTTTCTATAAGTTGCCTATGTAACTGCTCTTCCTTTGTGAACAGGCTCAGGACAGCAGCATGGGCAGAAGCAACAGCACTACCTCGCGCGGTGTTCCAGTGGTACTGGTGTGCCTTGGTGCTCTGCTATTGGGCAATGTGGTGATCTACTTGTACCTGGACTCACTGCAGCAGAGTGGCGACGGCGACCCCCACCTGACTCCTCATGGGGCATGTCCGCCCCGTCACTTTAGGATGGCCAACATGAGGAACTGTTCGCCCTGGCTGGAGTGTCCACAAGTGCGCACAGAGGTGCGCAAGTTGAAGATGATCGGCCAGGGAGCTGTTAAGCAGGTTAGGCACACAACAACAGAGAAAATGTAAAACTGTGCCCAATTTCATCTGACATAAGCAAACCTGAATACATAACGAAACCTGAAGTGTTTATTCAATGTCCTCCTCCCCCTCCCATAGGTTTTCCTGTCCGAGTGGAAGGGTCACAAAGTAGCCCTGTCCAAGCTCTCCTCCCCGGATTACCAGGAGGACTTCCTCCATGGGCTCTCCATGCTCCAGGCCCTCCAAGGGCCCCACGTGGTGGTGCTGGTAGGCCTGTGCTCAGAGGACCACACCCTGGTCACAGAGTACCATCCGCTGGGCTCTCTGCTCAACCTGGTCGCCGTGCTGGCCCAGGAGAGGCACCGCGTACGGGACACCTGGCAGACCCGCCTGCGGCTGGCACTGGACTACGTCTCCATTCTCCATTACCTCCACACCAGCCCCGCCGGGACCAGAGTCATGTGTGACTCGAATGACCTGGTGAAAACCCTGTCACAGTTCCTGCTGACCAGCGACTTCCACCTGGTGGTCAATGACCTGGATGCCCTGCCAGAGGTCAGGGCCCCTGCGGGCTCGCTAGTGAGATGTGGCCACCGGGAGCTCACAGGGGAATTTGTGGCCCCAGAGCAGCTGTGGCCCCACGGTGACAGCCAGCCATTTGCCGATGAGCTTATGCCGGGGTACGATGAAAAAACAGATATTTGGAAGATTCCAGATGTTACACGTTTCCTGATGGGGAGGGTAGCGGGAGGTGACGTGGTCCATTTCCACCTCTTTCAGATCAACGGGGAGTGTAAGAGAAGAGACCCTCATCTTCGCCCCTCTGCAATGGACGTCCTGAGCGTGTACAGATCAGTCTATGCAACCATGATGAGAGACAGTCCCGGTCCTGGTGGCTCCAGAGATATGCTTTAATCTCACTTTTCTCCTTTGTACTGATAAGAAACTGGACTGTGTAATAAAAAATTAAATAACTTTTTGTCACAGTTTTATCATTTACCCTTTGAGATGTTACCTTTTTTTATTTTATACATTTGCTCACTTTTATCTTCGAAGCATTTGTGTTGAAATAATCTGTACATTCTCTGCTGCAAGTAGCCCATAATGTCCTATGATGTGCTCCAGGACACAGGGTGGCGCTAACGCACCCCTTATCCCATTAACAGCTGGCAGAAAACCCTGGCGCATAATAGAGGGAATTCCCTTCCAAACATGGGGTGTTTTTAATTAAAAACAATTGTTGCAAAACAATTAGTATTTTTGCAACAGAAACCGTTTACGCCAAACGGAAAAACGTTTCGCAACAGAAAACGAGAGTTTCTATAGGACAAATTCCGGTAGGTCCCGCCCCGGTTTCCGTTGGAAGACGTGATGAATACATCCCTGGTTTGTGGATTGTTGTAGCACGTCGGACACTACTCCACCGGACTCCGTTATTGTGTTTTCATCCGACCTTGTGCTGATCTTGACTGTTTCGGAGCATACGGCCTAATACCGCAATTGAACAATGTTTGCAGTCAGGAGTGCATTCCGCCTGGGTGCAAGAATCACTGAGATTTCAAGACGAGGATGCGCTGCCGGTCTTCCAGTGGATGATGTTGTCAACGGGCTTACCGAGGAGCAGATACAAGTAACGTTAGATAACTACTTCAGTTAACTTTCAACTAACGTTAGATAGCTAACATTATACAGTCAACAAGCTCAGTTGAAAGTCTGTATTGTGTTTTTTTTATTTTTATGAAGGAACAAAACAAAAAAAGGTGTCAAGGACGCGTAGTTAGTGTTTACAGGCCAAAATGACGGACTGTTATGACATAACTGTTGTGGCGAGAGTCTTATTTAGATGGCTTTGGTTGTACTAACTACCTATATTGTCTCGACATCGAGACGCTCGTTGTTCAGCTCAGTTAGGCTACCAGCTGTAGTTCACTACTAAATGTATGCACGGGGCAAACAATGCTTTCAGACCTCTGGTAGCTGCTGGTATGATCCGAGACACAGGTTACATGCGGACAGCTAACGTTGGTGTGGACGAGGGGTGGGTTTCTGGTGCAGTTTTTGATTGGGTGAAAGTTCGTGCATGCATGTGACGCTACTTCGCTTTGAAAGGGAAGAAACTACGTTTTGCATAACAATATCAAAATATGTTGATGCTATCTAGTAGTTATTGTATTGATACATTTTTTTTTTAAACAGTACTCTAACAGTACACATGAGAACATATTCCGTTTGAAATTCATGTTGATACATTTTTCTTGATATTTTTGCTGTCATTCCCTATTTTTGTCCAGCTCCGACAGACAATCCGGAGGTTCCTAGCGGAGAAACTGGCACCCATCGCCGATGAGATTGACAAGAGTAATGAATTTGTTGGGATGCGGGTGAGATGATGAAATCTACTATTCTAATAAGGGCTAGCAAGCTAGGACAACCTTACCATAATAGGATGGTGTGTGTGGTATTCTTCTTGAATAATGTTAATATCTTACTGTGGGTTGCACTACAAACAGTATAATCCACCTCAAACGAATAACAAGACATCATTAGGATCCATGACCTAAATCCTAAAAATACTGGACATTGTATTACAATAGAGGTAACTCTTAATGTTCTTTATGTAGGTCTACATTGAGTGTGTTTTGGGACTTCAAAATATGAACTTTGTAAGACGCCTGGTTTACACCTGGTAACTTCTTTTTTTTTTTTTTTTCATGCAGGACTTTTGGAAGGACATGGGTGATATGGGACTTCTGGGTATCACTGCCCCAGGTAAGAGATGGATATTGATTTCGGGTTGATGTATCACTATGCTATTTATCCCGGCGTAAAATGGTTTACCAGTAGTTTCACCAATGGCCGTGTTGGTGATCTGATGTAGAAGTAGCATCATAACTATGTTAACTTCTTCCCCCCCTCTAAGTGGATTATGGCGGTTCAGGATTGGGTTACCTAGATCATGTGATTGTGATGGAGGAAATGTCGCGAGTGTCGGCAGCTGTCGCCCTCAGCTACGGGGCCCATTCGAACCTCTGTGTCAATCAGATGGTGCGCCATGGCAACACGAAGCAGAAGGACAAGTACATGGCCAAGGTGTGGGTGATATTTGTAGTCCCATACATGCTTAATGCACCCTGAAGTATACAGGCAGCCTCAAAGTGCAATAGCCAGGTGTTGTTTTTATTTCTTTGATATGAAATGTGTACCGTTGTGTTTTCCCAGCTCATGACAGGAGAGCATGTTTGTGTCCACTCTATACAGGCAGTTTCACATTGAACTAGCCATGTTACAGTACATTTGGAAACTATTCAGACCCCTTCACTTTTTCTACGTTACAACCTTATTCTAAAATGGATTCAATAGTTCTCCCCCCCCCCCCCCCCCCCTCAATCTACACACAATACCCATAATGACAAAGCAAAAACAGTTCCTTTTTTTTATTAAAAAAAAAATGTCACATTTTACATAAGTATTCAGACCCGTTACTCAGTACTTTGAAGCATTTTGTCAGCAATTACAGCCTTGAGTCTACTTGGGTATGACGCTACAAGCTTGGCACACCTGTATTTGTGGAGTTTCTCCCATTCTTCTCTGCAGATCCCCCTTAAGCTCTGTCAGGTTGGATGGGGAGCATCGCTGCACAGCTATTTTCAGGTCTCTTCAAAGATGTGCGATCGAGTTCAAGTCCGGGCTCAGGCTGGGCCACTCAAGGAAATTCAGACTTGTCCCAAAGCCACTTCTGGGTTGTCTTGGCTTTGTGCGTAGGGCCGTTGTCCTTTTGCCCCAGTCTGAGGTCCTGAGCGCTCTAGAGCAGGTCTTCATCAAGGATCTCTCTGTGCTTTGCTCCGTTCATCTTTCCCTTGACCCTAACTAGTCTCCCTGTCCCTGCCGCTGAAAAACATCTCCACATCATGATGCTGCCACCAACCTCCTTCACCGTAGGGATGGTGCCAGGTTTCCTCCAGAAGTGATGCTTGGCATTCAGGCCAAAGAGTTCAATCTTGGTTTCATCAGACCAGAGAATCTTGTTTTTCGTGGTGTGAGTTTTTAGGTGCCTTTTGGCAAACTCTGAGTGGGCTGTCATGTGCCTTTTACTGAGGAGTGGCTTCCATTTGGCCAGTTTTACCATAAATGCCTCAACGGTGGAGTGCTGCAGAGATGGTTGTTCTTCTGGAAGGTTCTCCCATTGCCACAGATGAGCTCTGGCACTCTGTCAGTGACCATTGGGTTCTTGGTCACCTCCCTTCTCCCCCGATTGCTCAGTTTGGCCAGGTGATGGAGGCCACCGTGTTCTTGCAGATCTTCAATGCTGCTGACATTTTTTTGGTACCCTTCCTTAGATCTGTGCCTCGACATAATCTTGTCTCGGAACTCTACAGACAATTCCTTCGACCTCATGGCTTGGTTTTTGTTCTGACATGCACTGTCAACTTATATAGACAGGCGTGTCTGTCTTTACAAATCATGTCCAATCAATTAAATTTACCACAGATGGACTCCAAGTTGTAGAAACATCTCAAGGATGATCAATGGAAACAGGATGTACCTAAGCTCAATTTTGAGTCTCATAGCAAAGGGTCTGAATGCTCATGTAAATATGGTATTTTTCTTTTAATTTTGAATACATTTTTAAAAACATGTTTGTGTTGTCGTTATGTGGTATTGTGTGTAGATTGAGAAACAATTGATTTAATACATTTTAGATTAAGGCTGTAACGTAACAATGTGGAAAAAGTCAAGGTCTGAGTACTTTTTGAATGCACTGTATGTCTTCTCTTTCTAATATCATTTCCCCAGCTCATGACAGGAGAGCACGTGGGTGCCTTAGCAATGAGTGAGCCGAACGCCGGATCCGATGTGGTGTCCATGAAACTGAAGGCCAAGAAAGAAGGTGAGCCCTCTGGAATACTCTCCTTAAAGCCCCTTTCTGTAGTAGCACAAGTTCACTGAGCCAGTTCCTTACCTCTTAAATGGCATCCTTGCTCATAATGCTGTCTATCTCCTTTCTGGGTTTTTATTTTGCTGAAGGTGACCACTACATTCTTAACGGTGTAAAGTTCTGGATTACCAACGGGCCAGATGCCGACGTTCTCATTGTGTACGCTAAGACAGACCCGGAAGCTCACCAAAAGGGTATCACAGCTTTCATTGTGGAGAAGGCAAGTATTTATCGTCGGCAATGAAACCAAATGCCTTCCATATTTCACTTACAACAGCTTAACCAGTTATAGGTCTGGGCCTATTTACACTTAACCAGTTATGGGTCTGGGCCTGTTTACACTTAACCAGTTATGGGTCTGGGCCTGTTTACACTTAACCAGTTATGGGTCTGGGCCTGTTTACACTTAACCAGTTATGGGTCTGGGCCTGTTTACACTTAACCAGTTATGGGTCTGGGCCTGTTTACACTTAACCAGTTATGGGTCTGGGCCTGTTTACACTTAACCAGTTATGGGTCTGGGCCTGTTTACACTTAACCAGTTATGGGTCTGGGCCTGTTTACACTTAACCAGTTATGGGTCTGGGCCTGTTTACACTTAACCAGTTATGGGTCTGGGCCTGTTTACACTTAACCAGTTATGGGTCTGGGCCTGTTTACACTTTAGCAGTTATGGGTCTGGGCCTGTTTACACTTTACATTTAAGTCATTTAGCAGACGCTCTTATCCAGAGCGACTTACAAATTGGTGCATTCACCTTATGATATCCAGTGGAACAACCACTTTACAATAGTGCATCTAAATCTTTTAAGGGGGGGGGGGGGGGTTAGAAGGATAACTTTATCCTATCCCAGGTATTCCTTAAAGAGGTGGGGTTTCAGGTGTCTCCGGAAGGTGGTGATTGACTCCGCTGTCCTGGCGTCGTGAGGGAGCTTGTTCCACCATTGGGGTGCCAGAGCAGCGAACAGTTTTGACTGGGCTGAGCGGGAACTGTGCTTCCTCAGAGGTAGGGGGGCCAGAGGTGGATGAACGCAGTGCCCTTGTTTGGGTGTAGGGCCTGATCAGAGCCTGAAGGTATGGAGGTGCCGTTCCCTTCACAGCTCCGTAGGCAATCACCATGGTCTTGTAGCGGATGCGAGCTTCAACTGGAAGCCAGTGGAGAGAGCGGAGGAGTGGGGTGACGTGAGAGAACTTGGGAAGGTTGAACACCAGACGGGCTGCGGCGTTCTGGATGAGTTGTAGGGGTTTAATGGCACAGGCAGGGAGCCCAGCCAACATCGAGTTGCAGTAATCCAGACGGGAGATGACAAGTGCCTGGATTAGGACCTGCGCCGCTTCCTGTGTGAGGCAGGGTCGTACTCTGCGAATGTTGTAGAGCATGAACCTACAGGATCGGGTCACCGCCTTGATGTTAGTGGAGAACGACAGGGTGTTGTCCAGGATCACGCCAAGGTTCTTAGCACTCTGGGAGGAGGACACAAGGGAGTTGTCAACCGTGATGGCGAGATCATGGAACGGGCAGTCCTTCCCCGGGAGGAAGAGCAGCTCCGTCTTGCCGAGGTTCAGCTTGAGGTGGTGATCCGTCATCCACACTGATATGTCTGACAGAGATGCGATTCGCCGCCTGGTTATCAGAAGGGGGAAAGGAGAAGATTAATTGTGTGTCGTCTGCATAGCAATGATAGGAGAGACCATGTGAGGATTTGACAGAGCCAAGTGACTTGGTGTATAGCGAGAATAGGAGAGGGCCTAGAACAGAGCCCTGGGGGACACCAGTGGTGAGAGCGCATGGTGCAGAGACAGATTCTCGCCACGCCACCTGGTAGGAGCGACCTGTCAGGTAGGACGCAATCCAAGCGTGGGCCGCGCCGGAGATGCCCAACTCGGAGAGGAGGATCTGATGGTTCACAGTATCAAAGGCAGCAGATAGGTCTAGAAGGATGAGAGCAGAGGAGAGAGAGTTAGCTTTAGCAGTGCGGAGAGCCTCCGTGACACAGAGAAGAGCAGTCTCAGTTGAATGCCCAGTCTTGAAACCTCACTGATTAGGATCAAGAAGGTCATTCTGAGAGAGATAGCAGGAGAGCTGGCCAAGGACGGCACGTTCAAGAGTTTTGGAGAGAAAAGAAAGAAGGGATACTGGTCTGTAGTTGTTGACATCGGAGGGATCGAGTGTAGGTTTTTTTCAGAAGGGGTGCAACTCTCGCTCTCTTGAAGACGGAAGGGACGTAGCCAGCGGTCAAGGATGAGTTGATGAGCGGGGTGAGGTAGGGGAGAAGGTCTCCGGAAATGATCTGGAGAAGAGAGGAGGGGATAGGGTCAAGTGGGCAGGTTGTTGGGCGGCCGGCCGTCACAAGACGCGAGATTTCATCTGTAGAGAGAGGGGAGAAAGAGGTCAAAGCACAGGGTAGGGCAGTGTGAGCAGGACCAGCGGTGTCGTTTGACTTAGCAAACGAGGATCGGATATCGTCAACCTTCTTTAGCAGTTCTGGGTCTATATTTCCTCTAGTGTTTTTGTTCGGCTTTAAGCAAATTTCCGGTCTGCTGAGTGCAGACTTAAACGTTTTGAAATGTCTAACTTCCAGCGCGTGTTTACTGTGAACTCTGAAGCTGTACTGGCTTTAAGTTAGTTTTAAGTGGCTAAGTAGGCTACTGTGTCTATTTGATCATAATGTGGGCCTACCAGAGTGACCTACCATCAAAAACAATGGAGAAAATGCCTCCTATAACATTTTAACATGGAAATAGCTGTTCTATCATTCAGCCTACAGTAGCAGCCAATGTTTGGTGTTCAATGTAGGCCTACATTCCATGAGACTTTTTTTTTAAAGCATGCAGGGCTTGGCATTAACCTGTTTATCCACTTGTCCTTCAGACAAGGAGGTGACTGGAAATGTTGTTTAGGTAAACCACTTTACAAAATAAAATGCATTATACCATTCACAGAGAAACAGACAAATTAATGTTCCCTCTGCCTATTGGCTACTTAACTTATTCAAGCTTGTCTCAAAATACAACACTGCCCCTTTAAGACAATCTCTTTACCTGACTCGTTTTTCAAATATGTCTAGGAATGTACATGTTTTGTGCTCTTGTAGGAAGCAATCACTCCCCTATTGCTGTCTACAAATGATCTATAACTGGGCTAATAACTCACTAACTAGCAAAGGATATGAACAAAATGTGCACACGTGGCTACATGCAGCTCTTGCTTTGATCTCAAAACAAGCACATCTACTCACAACTGCTCATGCTGTAAACACAGTCCAGTTCAAAGTAAATGGGACAGATCCATATATGGTCTGTTTGCATATAGGCCTATTGCAGCTCTGATTGGTTATGCCGCCCCGGTCTGTGTAGAGTACGGCCTGTGTGTCAATGCAATAGAATCCTACTCCGATGCGTTCTGCCTACAACAAAATCTGTTGTGTAGTTTGTTTCGGTATGTTGCATTGAAAGTGGCTAATATTGTATTGATTCGATCACAATTGCCACAGTAAAGAGAAACATTGAGCGTTTCCTGGGAAAACTGTAGAACAGTGGTCACCAACCTTTTCTGAGTCAAGATCACTTTGAGTCAAAATGCAAGCTGAGATCTACTGCTCAGATTATATATATTTTTTTTATATGACTTAAACATAAGCCTATGCAACATTAACAAATTAAAAACAGTACTGTAGCAATGAGGTTTATGCAGTAAGCTATAGGCCCAATACATTAATACCGCATATTGTCTTTGCTTGAATTGCCCTGCCAATGCATAGTTCGGGACATTTAAAAAATATATATATTTTCAAATTATATTTCAATTTGAGGTAGGCTATATGATCACACCGGTAATCAATCCGTTGTTGTATTACTTGAAGCTCAGTAAACATACTTTTACATGTTTATTTTACTGGCCTGAGGGAGAGGGCAGCAGACTGAAGGTCTGCCTCTCAACATCCCTCCGCTCTCCCTTTCTCCGCTGACACCGACCAAAAAGGGACACCGTCTTCCAGCTGATAGCAAAACTTGAGTCTCACCACATTATTTCTGCCTACAAATTCATGTTGTTACTCCTATGAACAGAGAAAGTGAAATCTTCCTTGATATTAAAAGACCAAAGCCGCTAATAATAACAGCACCTATAGATACACTTTCCTACTCATTCATTACTGCTGCAGTGCTTGTGGTAGCGTTGAGTGGAAATAGGAAGAATGTGCATTTTATGGCTTAGAATTGTTGAATACAGTCTCTCTCTAGTCATGTTTTTAAATCTCACAGTATCAACTTTGCTTTCTTTTATGCCTGCTAAATTACTGGAGACACAGTAATATTGGCCAGCGGTAAGCCTTTTGATTTGCTCTCCGGGCCTGCCAGGAAGGCAGAGTTTGTACCTTCAGACACATGAAATGGTTCCAAATGGTAAGTTTTCCTACCCATTGCACAGGGCAGCTGAATCGGCAGCACCTACTGACAACAGCCCGAGACGAATAAAACAAAATAGGAACACAAGGCTTTATCGTTGGGTTTTGACAGAAATGTTTGGCTATCGACTAGGAATGCCTTGGAGGACGACCGACCGGTTGGTGACCACTGCTCTAAAAAGTTGAGTGAAGTTCAATCTCTGGCTTCTCTCCATGGGCTGATATTTGTTCTGCACGACCGCATGCAGTTTTAGAGGGTCCGTTGTTCTGGACCCGTTTTTACTTAATCAGTTATGGGTCTGGGCCCTTTTACACTTTATTTTATTATGATCAATAATGGAAACACTTCTGTCTCTACACGGACTCTCCCAACATTTCCCAGGTTTCCCAGTAATCGTGTTTTGGAGGATTCTGGAAAACCATGGCGTTTTGTGAAAGATACTAGAATTTTGCAACCCTAGTCTGGACATATAGGTAAATTGTGCCCAACTTTTATTCCTACAGGGTATGCCAGGGTTTAGCACAGCACAGAAGCTGGATAAACTGGGAATGAGGGGATCCAACACTTGTGAACTTATCTTTGAGGACTGCAAGATTCCAGGTGTGTGTGTGTGCGCATGTGCCTGAGCATGTATGCACATCTGTGTGTATTCAGTAATATTTTGTATCATAATGAATTACGTTTTCAATTGCAACATCGTCTTTTGATTACAGTGGAGAATGTCTTGGGTCCTCTCAACAAGGGAGTCTATGTGATGATGAGTGGACTTGACCTGGAGAGACTTGTGCTTGCAGCAGGACCTATCGGGTAAATATACATATTCTGGGTTTATAACACATGCCCATGAGCCTATTCTGTCTACGTCTATCTAAACTCAGCAAAAAAAGAAATGTCCTTTTTCAGGACCCTGTCGTTCAAAGATAATTAGTAAAAATCCAAATAACTTCACAGATCTTCATTGTAAAGGGTTTAAACACCGTTTCCCATGCTTGTTCCATGAACCATGAACCATGAACAATTAATGAACATGCACCTGTGGAACGGTCGTTAAGACACTAACAGCTTACAGACGGTAGGCAATTAAGGTCACAGTTATGAAAACTTAGGACACTAAAAAGGCCTTTCTCCTGACTCTGAAAAACACCAAAAGAAAGATGCCCAGGGTCCCTGCTCATCTGCGTGAACGTGCCTTAGGCATGCTGCAAGGAGGCATGAGGACTGCAGATGTGGCCAGGGAAATAAATTGCAATGTCCGTACGTTGATACGCCTAAGACAGCGCTACAGGGAGACAGAACGGACAGCTGATTGTCCTCGCAGTGGCAGACCACGTGTAACAACACCTGCACAGGATCAGTACATCCGAACACCACACCTGCGGGACACGTACAGGATGGCAACAACTGCCCGAGTTAAACCAGGAATGCACAATCCCTCCATCAGTGCTCAGACGGTCCGTAATAGGCTGAGAGAGGCTGGACTGAGGGCTTGTAGGCCTGTTGTAAGGCAGGTCCTCACTAGACATCACTGGCAACAACGTCACCTATGGGCACAAACCCACCGTCCCTGGACCAGACAGGACTGGCAAAAAGTGCTCTTTACTAACGAGTCGCGGTTTTGTCTCAGAGGTGATGGTCGGATTCACGTTTATCGTCGAAGGAATGAGCGTTACACCGAGGCCTGTACTCTGGAGCGGGATCGAGGTGGAGGGTCCATCATGGTCTGGGGCGGTGTGTCACAGCATCATCGGACTGAGCTTGTCATTGCAGGCAATCTCAACGCTGTGCGTTACATGGAAGACATCCTCCCTCATGTGGTACCCTTCCTGCAGGCTCATCCTGACAAGACCTTCCAGCATGACAATGCCACCAGCCATACTGCTCGTTCTGTGCGTGATTTCCTGCAAGACAGGAATGCCAGTGTTCTGCCATGGCCAGCGCGGAGCCCGGATCTCAATCCCATTGAGCACGTCTGGGACCTGTTGGATCGGAGGGTGAGGGCTAGGGCCATTCCCCCCCAGAAATGTCCAGGAACTTGCAGGTGCCTTGGTGGAAGAGTGGGGTAACATCTCACAGCAAGAACTGGCAAATCTGGTGCAGTCCATGGGGAGGAGATGCACTGCAGTACTTAATGCAGCTGGTGGCCACACCAGATACTGACTGTTACTTTTGATTTTGACCCCCCCTTTGTTCAGGGACACATTATTCAATTTCTGTTAGTCACATGTCTGTGGAACTTCTTTCGTCTGTCTGTTGACTCTTGTTATGTTCTTACAAATATTTACACGTTAAGTTTGCTGAAAATAAACGCAGTTGACAGTGAGAGGACGTTTCTTTTTTTGCTAAGTTTATGTTCTGCAATGAAGAAAATGCTCCCCTCTTTCAGAATTATGCAATCTGTGATGGACTTTTCCGTTCCCTACCTGCACGTTAGAGAAGCTTTCGGACAGAAGATTGGACACTTCCAGGTGGGAAATCAACCAAACCATTCTCAGGCAGTCAAATAAGAAAGGGCACTTATGTCAGATCTACACCTATTTCTCTTGCATATACCACTTCCTTTTAAGGTTTTTAAATGACTAAATTTGATGTGAGAATTAATAATGCTTTCAGGTATAACAACGTTTTTGCCTTTTCTGGAATTTGTTTTTTCCTTCCTACCAGTTAATGCAAGCAAAGATGGCCGACATGTACACACGCCTGGGTGCATGTAGACAGTATTTGTATAACGTGGCACGAGCCTGTGACAAGGGACACTTCAGTTCCATGGTGAGCATTCTCGACAACAACAAAGTCCATTATTAATGTAATGTCAAATTCATAGATGTAATCTAACAGCAAATATATTGGATGAAAGTGTTGATGACAAATGTGATGTTACATTTTATAATGTAATATGATAGAAAAACAATATTGGATAGCACAGTATTAACTTGGTGTTATTGCAGGACTGTGCTGGGGTCATTCTATATTGTGCTGAGAATGCCACTCAAGTTGCTCTGGATGGAATTCAGTGCCTGGGTAAGAACCAAGCCAACCATGTACTTTTATAGAAACATGTTGCTCTTTGTAGCTAATGTTAACACTATGTGCAACTGTTTTACAGTTGTGTTCATCCTAACTAAAATCTCTCTGTGGAGGGATTGGAGGGCTTGTTTTTCATTTGATTTATGACAAGTCATTGTTGCGTTTCTCCACCTGCAGGTGGCAACGGCTACATTAATGATTACCCCATGGGCCGTTTCCTGAGGGACGCCAAGCTGTATGAGATCGGAGCAGGCACCAGTGAGGTGCGCAGACTCATCATTGGTCGAGCCTTCAATGCCATGTACAAGTAGACCTTGAATGCTGAAGAGAAGTACACGCACTGGATCAAGACTCACCCAAAGGCCTTACACAAAATCTCATTATACACTCTTGAAAAAAGGGTTCTTTGCCTGTCCCTGTGTAGTAGAACCCTTTCACCCAATGAAGAAGTTTCTACCTTGGACCAAAATGGTCCCTGTAGGAGAAACAGCCGAGGGAACACTTTATGATTCTCCATATCAGCTTTAGTCACGGGCAACGAGCACCGGAGTAGCACCAAAGGTTCACGTTCCAAGATTGATGATTCATCTGGTGTGGACTTAGATCTCTGCATCCAGTGTTTAGATACAATACGTAGTCTGGTATCAACCCAATGAAACTGTATTTATCATTCACAGAAATGTTAAAAGTAACAATTTCATTTATGGCATTTAATAGGGTTTTATTGATTCTACCCTGCAGTGAAATGACCTTAGTCTATATAGTGGAGGACTCTAGTAGTGTGTCTGAAGCAGTGAACCATACAATATGCTCTGTTATGCAAAGAGTTACCTTGCAAGCAGCAGCATTTTTTAAATCATAGCAAACTTCAGATTAATATATCCCCTTTCCATTGGTGTTTCCTGGGTACATGGCTTTGTACACAAGTGGCTACAATTAACAACTTTTAAAACTATCGTTATCTTTTTGTTGTTGTGTTGTCACTCTTATTTTTTTCAAAGTATTTGTGAAAACTTTCCCTTTACCTCAGTGGTGTTGAGCTGTGTAGAAATCCTCTCCATGAATGTAAAGTGATGGTGGTCAGCAAAAACAATGATATTTCCATTATAGAAAATCACTGTTTACTTTTAAGAGCATATTCGAATGGTTAAATCAACAAAAAATTGTCTGATAGGAAAACAAAATGTTCTCTTTAAATCAGCAAGATCTGTTTAAATTCCTCAAGATTTTGTTTCAAACTGTAAGTATCCAAATTGGTTGGTTTCCTGTTTGTGTAGAATAAAAAATGACTTGGATTTTGCACCATTGGGCCATGTCTTATTTAAAATTCAACGGTGCGTGATGTTTAATATTAAAGTCTCTAGGTATTGCTCGCCGGAGGTAGAATACCTCATGATAAGATGTAGACCACGCTATCTACCAAGAGTTCTCATCTATATTATTCGTAGCTGTCAATTTACCACCACAAACCGATGCTGGCACTAAGACCATAAGCAAATGCTCTTCCAGAAGCGGCGCTCCTAGTGGCCGAGGACATAAATGCAGGAAAACTTAAATCCGTTTTACCTAACTTCTACCGGCATGTCACGTGCAACCAGAGGAAAAAATTAAACTCTAGACCACCTTTACTCCACACACACAGATGAATACAAAGCACTCCCTTGCCATCCATTTTCCAAATCTGACCATAAGTATATCCTCCTGTTTACAAGCAAAAACTAAAGCGGGGGAAGTACCAGTGACTCGCTCAATACAGAATTGGTCAGATGACACGGATGCTATGCTACAGGACTGTTTTTCTAGCACAGACTGGAATATGTTCTGGGATTCATCCAATGGCATTGACAAGGATACCACCTAGTCACCAACTTCATCAATTGTATTTATTTAACTACGCAAGTCGGGTAAGAACAAATTCTTATTTACAATGACGGCCTACCAGAAGGCAAAATGCCTCCTGTAGGGAAGGTGGCTGTGGGGGAAAGAAATATAGGACAAAACACATCACGACAAGAGAGCCATAACACTACATAAAGAGAGACCTAAGGTAACAACACAGCATGGTATCAACACATCAAATGTAATTTTGTCACATTCACTTACAAGCCCTTAACCAACAATGCTTTAAGAAGTTCAGATTTTTTAAATTAAGTGTTAAGTAAAAAATGTATTCAAAATAATTCATAATTAAACGGCAGCCCTAAAATAACAAGCAAGGCTATATACGGGTTACCGGCAGAGAGTCCATGTGAGAGGGCACCGGTTAGTCGCGGTAATTGAGGTACTATGTACATGTAGGTAGAGTTAAAGTGACTGCATAGATTATAAACAGAGAGTAGCAGCAGTGTAGAAGAGGGGTCTGGGTAGCCCTTTGATTAGCTGCTCCGAAGTCTTATGGCTTGAGGGTAGAAGCTGTTAAGAAGCCTTTTGGACCTCGACTTGGCGCTCCGGTACCGCTTGCCATGCTGTAGCAGAGAGAACAGTCTATGACTAGGGTGGCTAGAGTCAGACCATTTTTAGGCCCTTCCTCTGACACCGCCTGATATAGAGGTCCTGGATGGCAGGAAGCTTGGCCCCAGTGATGTACTGGGCTGTATGCACTTGCCCTCTGTACTGCCTTGCGGTCAGAGACCGAGAAATTGCCATACCAGGCCATTTGTGGTGATGCAACCAGTCAGCATGCTCTCAATGGTGCAGCTGTAGAACCTTTTGAGGATCTGACAACCCATGAAAAATCTTTTCAGTCTCCTGAGGAAGAAATAGGCTTTGTTGTGCCCTCTTCATGACTGTCTTAGTGTGTTTGGATCATGATAGTTTGTTGGTGATGTGGACACCAAGGAACTTGAAGCTCTCAACCTGTTCCACTACAGCCCCGTAGATGAGAATGGGGGCGTGCTCGGTCCTCCTTTTCCTGTAGTCCACAATCATCTCCATTGTCTTGATCACGTTGAGGGAGAGGTTGTTGTCTTTGCATCACACGGCCAGGTCTCTGACCTCCTCCCTATAGGCTGTCTCATCGTTGTTAGTGATCAGGCTTACCACTGTTGTGTCATCGGCAAACTTGATGATTGTGTTGGAGTCGTGCCTGGACATGTAGTCATCAGTGAACAGGGAGTACAGGAGGGGTCTGAGCATGCACCCCTGAGGGGCCCCTGTGTTGAGGATCAGCGTGGCGGATGTGTTGTTCCCTACCCTTACCACCTGGGGGCGGGAAGTCCAGGATCCAGTTGCAGAGGGGGGTGTTTAGTCCCAGGGTCCTTTGCTTAGTGATGAGGGCACTATGGTGTTGAACGCTGAGCTGTAGTCAATGAATAGCATTCTCACATAGGTGTCCCTTTTGTCCAGGTGGAAAAGGGCAGTGCTGAGTGCAATAGAGAGTGCATTATCTGTGGATCTGTTTGGGCGGTATGCAAATTGGAGTGGGTCTAGAGTTTCTGGGATAATGGTGTTAATGTGAGCCATGACCAGCCTTTCAAAGCATTTCATGGCTACAGACGTGAGTGCTACGGGTCAGTAGTCATTTAGGCAGGTTACCTTAGAGTTTTGGGGCACAGGGACTATGTTGGTCTGCTTGAAACATGTTGGTATTACAGACTCAGTCAGGGACAGGTTGATCAGCGCATGCTCGGAGTACACGTCCCGATAATCCGTCTGGTCCTGCGGCTTTGTGAATGTTGACCTGTTTAAAGGTCTTACTCACATCGACTACGGAGAGTGTGATCATCCGGAACAGCTGGTGCTCTCATGCATGTTTCAGTGTTACTTGCCTCGAAGCGAGCATAGAAGTAGTTTAGCTCATCTGGTAGGTTCTTGAAACTGGGCAGCTCGTGGCTGTGCTTCATTTTGTAGTCTGTAATAGTTTGCAAGCCCTGCCACATTCGACGAGCGTTGGAGCCGGTGTAGTACGATTCAATCTTAGTCCTGTACTGACGCTTTGCCTGTTTGATGGTTCGTCGGAGGGCATTGCGGGATTTCTTATAAGCTTCTGGGTTAGAGTCCCGCTCCTTGAAAGTGGCAGCTCTACCCTTTAGCTCAGTGCGGATGTTGCCTGTAATCCATGGCTTCTGGTTGGGGTATAAACGTACAATATCATCGATGCACTTATTGATGAAGCCAGTGACTGATGTGGTGTACTCCTCGAATGTCTTCAGAAGAATCCTGGAACATATTTTAGTCTGTGCTAGTAAAAGATTCCTGTAGCTTAGCATCTGCTTCATCTGACCACTTTCTTATTGACCGAGTCACTAGTGCTTCCTGCTTTAGTTTTTGCTTGTAAGCAGGAATCATGAGGATATAATTATGGTCAGATTTGCCAAATGGAGGGTGAGGGAGAGCTTTGTATGTGTCTCTGTGTGTAGAGTAAAGGTGGTCAAGACTTTTTTTGTTTTTCCTCTGGTTGCACATTTAACATGCTGATAGAAATTAGGTAAAACTGATTTGAGTTTCCCTGCATTAAAGTCCCCGGCCACTAAGGAGCGCCGCCTCTGGATGAGCATTTTCCTGTTTGCTTATGGCTGTATACAGCTCATTGAGTGTGGTCCTAGTGCCAGCATCAGTCTGTGGTGATATATAGATGTAAAAAATATAGATGTAAATAGTGTGGTCTACAGCTTATCATGAGATACTCTATACCTCAGGCGAGCAAAACCTTGAGACTTCCTTAGATTTCGTGCACCAGCTGTTGTTTACAAATATACATAGGCCAACGCCCCTTGCCTTACCACAGGCCGCTGTTCTATCCTACCGAAAAAGTTTAAACCCGCCAGCTGTATGTTAATCTTGTCGTCGTTCAGCCACGACTCGGTGAAACATAAGATAATGCCGTTTTTAATGTCCCGTTGGTAGGATATACGTGCTCGTAGATCCTCTATTTTATTATCGATCGATTGACCGATGGTAAAGGTAGATTACACTCTCGGCGACGGATCCTTACAAGACACCCGGACCGTCGTCCATGATATCTCTGTCTTTTCCTCCTGCGAATGACGTGGATGAGGGCTTTGTCGGGTGTCTGGAGTAAATCCTTTCTGTCCGACTCGTTGAAGAAGAAGAATTCCTCCAGTACGGGGTGAGTAATCTCTTTCCTGATATCAAGAAGCTCTTTTCGGTCACAAGACATGGTGGCAGAAACATTATGTACAAAATAAGTTACAAATAACGTGAAAAAACATGCACAATTGGTTACGGGATCGTAAAACGGGGGCCATCTCCTTCGGCGCAATTATTAAACATGACAGAAACAATGTAGCAACACAACATGGCAGCAGCACAACATGGTACAAACATTGGGCACAGACAACAGCACGAAGGGCAAGAAGATGGAGACAACAATACATCACGCGAAGCAGCCACAACTGTCAGTATGAGTGTCCATGATTGAGTCTTTGAATGAATGAAGAGATGGAGATAAAACGGTCCAGTTTGAGTGTTTTTTGCAGCTAGCTGCAGTGAACTGAAAAGAGGAGCGACCCAGGGATGTGTGTGCTTTGGGGACCTTTAACAGAATGTGACTGGCAGAAAGGGTGTTGTATGTGGAGGATGAGGGCTGCATTAGGTATCTCAGATAGGGGGGAGTGAGGCCTAAGAGGGTTTTACAACTAAGCATCAACCAGTGGATCTTGCGATGGGTATACAGAGATGACCAGTTTAAAGAGGAGTATAGAGTGCAGTGATGTGTCCTATAAGGAGCATTGGTACTTTACCATTCGGTCATCAGATTTGCCACATTTAGCAGCTCGAGAGCACCCTTACATGCCGATCTATAAATTACGTCTCCGTAATCTAGCATGCGTAGGATGGTCATCTGAATCAGGGTTAGTTTGGCAGCTGTGGTGAAAGAGGAGCAATTACAATATAGGAAACCAAGTCTAGATTTAACCTTAGCCTGCAGCTTTGAAATGTGCTGAGAGAAGGACAGTGTACCGTTTAGCCATACTCCCAAGTACTTGTGTGAGGTTATTAACTCAAGTTCTAAACCCTCAGAGGTAGTAATCACACTTATGGGGAGAGGGGCATTCTTCTTACCAAACCACATTAATTTTGTTTTGGAGGTGTTCAGAACAAGGTTAAGGGCAGAGAAAGCTTGTTGGACACTAAGAAAGCTTTGTTGTAGAGCGTTTAACACAAAATCTGGGGAGGGGCCAGCTGAATATAAGACTGTATCATCTGCATATAAATGGATGAGAGCGCTTCCTACTGCTTGAGCTATGTTGATGTAAAATGAAAAGAGTGTGGGGCCTAGGATCGAGCCTTGGGGTACTTCCTTGGTGACAGGCAGTGGCTGAGACAGCAGATGTTCTGACTTTTTATTCACTGCACCCTTTGAAAGAGGTAGTTTAGCAAACCAGGCCAAAGACCCCTCAGAGACACCAATACTCCTTAGAATGGAATGGTCTACCGTATCAAACGCTTTGGCCAAGTCAATAAAAATAGCAGCACAACATTGCTTAGAATCAAGGGCAATGGTGACATCATTGAGAACCTTTAAGGTTGCAGTGACACATCCATAACCTGAGCGGAAACCAGATTGCATACCCGAGAGAACACTATAAACATCAAGAAAGTCAGTCAGTTGATTATTGACAAGTTTTTCCAACACTTTTGATAAACAGGGCAAAATAGATATTGGCCTATAACAATTAGGATCAACTTTATCTCTCCATTTAAATAAAGGATGCACTGTGGCTGCCTTCCAAGCAATGGGAACCTCCCCAGAGAAACAGGTTAAAAAGGTCATTGATAGGCTTGGTGATGATAGGGGCAGCAACCTTAAAACTTCATCGCGATCGGTGTACCATCCACGGGACGGCTGAGCTAACATAGACTAATGCGATTACCATGAGGTTGTAAGTAACAATAACATTTCCCAGAACATAGACATATCTGATATTGGAAGAAAGGGTAAATTCTTGTTAATCTAACTGCACTGTCCCATTTACATTAACTATTAAAGTGAAAGAATACCATGCAGTTTTGAAATTGAAAAGTTATGAATAAACAAATTAGGCACATTTGGGCAGTCTTGATACAACATTTTGAACAGAAATGCAATGGTTCATTGGATCAGTATCAAACGTTGTCCATACACTGCTGCCATCTAGTGGGCAAAATCTAAATTGCAACTGGGCTGGAATAATACATTACGGCCTTTCTCTTGCATTTCAAAGATGATGGTACAAAAATGTTTTTTTTTTGTGTTATATTTTACCAGATATAATGTGTTATATTCTCCTACATTCCTTTCACATTTCCACAAACTTCAAAGTGTTTCCTTTGAAATGGTATCAAGAATATGCATATCCTTGCTACAGGCAGTTAGATTTGGGTATGTCATTTTAGGCAAAATTGGGGGGAAAAGCATCCGGTCTTTAAGAGGAAAGGGTCTAAACCATCTGAACCAGAAGTTTTTGGGGGGTCAAGTTTAAGGAGCTCCTTTAGCACCTTGGACTCAGTGATCACCTGCAGGGAGAAACTTTGTAGCGGGGCAGGGGAAAAAGAGGGAGGAGCATCGGGGATAGTCACATTAGAAGGGGTGGGAGATGGAGGAAATGTTGGACAGGCAATGAGGCATGGCAGAGTCAAATAGGAATCCTGACTTAATGAAGTGGTGATTAAAGAGCTCATCCCATGTGCTCATTGTCAGTAAGGAGGTGGCAGGTAGCCTAGTGGTTAGAGTGTTGGACTAATAACTGGAAGGTTGCAAGATCGAATCCCTGAGCTGACAAGGTCAAAATCTGTCGTTCTGAACAAGGCAGTTAACCCACTGTTCCTAGGCCGTCATTGAAAATAAGAATTTGTTCTTAACTGACTTGCCTAGTTAAATAAAGGTCAAATAAAAAAAAGTAACAACCACATCAACATTAAGGGACACAGGCAGGTGTGAGGAGGAGGGCTTATTCTCCAGGTCTTTAACCGTTTTCCAGAACTTCTTGGGGTTAGACCGACAGAGAAAGAACTGCTCCTTAAAGTAACTAACTTTCGCCTTCCGCATATCCTGGGTGCACTTATTTCTAATTTGCCTGAATGAGAGCCGATCAGCCTGAGTGTGCATGTGCCGAGCGATTTGCCAAATGGAATTCTTGAGGTAGAGTAACTCTGACAGATTACGGTCGAACCAGGGGCTGAACCTGTTTTTAATTCTCATTTTCTTTACGGGCGCGTATTTGTGAACGATACCACTGAAAATATCAAAAAAGAAAGTCCAAGCGTCTTCGACAGAGGGGATGAAGCTGATTCTATCCCAATTTACAGTGGCCAGTTCATGAAGGAAGGCTTGCTCATGACAAGTCATAACAGGTCATTTCACTGAGCAGCCATTACAAACACAGGCTGTAAAACAGTGATCACTAAGGTCATTACAGAAAACACCAGACTGATACCTATCAGGATTATTTGTAAGGATAACATCAAGGAGAGTAGCCTTTTCTGGGTGTTTGAAGTCATACCTTGTGGGATTGGTAATAATCTGAGAAAGATTTAGGGAGTCCAATTGCTTTAGGTTTAAGCATGTCCCAGTTTAGGCCACCTAACAGGATAAATTCAGACTTAGTGTAAGGGGCCAGGAGAGAGTTTAGAGCATTTAGGGTACAGTTCGGTGCTGATGGTGGCCGATAACACCCAGCAAAAGTCAACAAATAGTTATTTGAAAGTTTAATTCATAAAACTAGCAAATCAAATTGTTTGGGGACTGTAACGCCCTGGCCATAGAGAGGTTTTTTTTTGTTCTTTATTTTGGTTAGGCCAGGGTGTTGCATTGGGTGGGCGTTCTATGTTCATTTTCTATGTTGTCTGTTTCATTGATTTTGGCCGTGTGGCTTCCAATCAGGCACAGCTGTTGTTGGTTGTTGCTGATTGGGAGTCACACATAAGTGCCTGTTTTTCCATTGGGGTTTTGTGGGTAATTGTTTCTGTTAGATTATTTCCTAACAGGACTGTTTTGCTGTCGTGTTTTTGTTCAGTTTTGTATAGTGTTCTTACATTAATTAAAATCATGATGAACACTAACTCCGCTGCGCCTTGGTCTACTCTCTCTCCCGACAGCCGTTACAGGGACAGACTTGATGGAGACAACCAAGCACTGAAGGTGTTCCTTGGTTAAGATTGCCACTCCACCACGTTTGGAAGATCTGTCTTGCCGAAAGAGGTTATAACCAGAAAGGTTAACATCAGTGTTCAAAACCCTCTTTCTTAACCATGTCTCAGTAATGACCAACACATCTGGATTGGAGCTGTCAACCCACACTTTCAATTGATACATTTTAGGTAATAAGCTTCTAGTGTTAACATGCAGAAAACCCAGGCATTTACGAGAGCAGAAATCAGTGAAGCAGATATCAGAGCACAAATCAGAATTGGGGCTAGCAACAGTAGATGGGCCAGGGTGTACATGTACATTTCCATATATAATCAGCAATAATACAACCAGGGTACGGCAGAGGACAGGTAAAGCTCTGCAGTGTTGCTTTATAACATTTGCATGTGCAGTAGATGGCAACAAGATCATATTGTACGGCAATACATTCAGGTAACATGAATACAAAGCCAGTGAGAGGTGGCTAGAATAGGATGGGAGGCCAAGAGTCCGTGTAACCAATAGAGAGTCAGAGTCCCAAGTGTGGGAACAAACATAGACTGTCCCACGGTTGGGAACACAAGCAAGTTCAAAGTCGACAAAGCACGCAGGAGTCATGAGGCAAATAGCATTTTTATTACATTTTTTTATTTCACCTTTATTTAACCAGGTAGGCCAGTTGAGAACAAGTTCTCATTTACAACTGCGACCTGGCCAAAATAAAGCAAAGCAGTGCGACAAAAACAACAACACAGAGTTACACATAAACAAACGTACAGTCAATAACACAAAATTAAAGAAAAATAGAAAGACCTATAAAGCACAAGTGAAAAATATAAAAACTTGGGGCTAGCCATTGTAAGTTCAGAGTCACTCGCCTCAACAGTGCATGTGTGCTGGAGGCGAGCAAAAGCTTGGGAGAGAGGGGGAGTGTGTCGGGGGTACCTATACCAGACAGAAGGTGACAGGCCAGGGCAGACGGTGAACAGATCGTCAGTTGGAATCCAAGCAGCAGAGCAGCAGGCAACGGAAGAAGCTTTTTTCGGGAGGCAGATTCCTTGTAGAAAATCCCAGCTAGCTCACTAACGTAGCTAGCAAGTCTCCGTTCGTCTTTTCCGTGTTGAAAAGAAGGTCGTTAGCTAGCTATATCTTTTCAGTGTCAACGAATGGTACTTTACGACGTCCAAACAAAGTTGTCCTGTGGCTGCTGTATTTTGGGGATTCTGAGGAGGATATCTTCTCTGCACAGATGGGGGGCTTCAAAGGCCTCTGCATTTGGGTGGAGAGGGGCTGTGAAACTCTCCTGCCATTGTTAGGCTCAGGAGTTTTCACACGTCTCACTTCACACTTCAGTTCTAGTTTCAGTCAGATTATTTCCTAGCAGCGTGTTAGATTTATTTATTAAGCTTAATATAGAAAAAAAATTACCTAGAGATTGTCTTTTACTTTTTGCCTTCAGAAAGTAGGTTCAGACCGAACATTACTCACTCAATTTTGTGTTGGATGGTATTTCCAAGTTCCGCTGTGTTTCTTCTGCAGGTTTTGGCTTGTTAGAAGTATTTTTTTCTTGATAGTCCTTGGTATTAAAAGTCCATTCAGGTCATTTTGTCCACAAGCAAGGTTTTAGGTATGGAATTGTGAACTGGAATGAAGGTTTTGATGTTGAGGTTAGTGTCCTTGCAAAAACAATTCATATTTATCAACATTTATCTAACTCCAGTTCTATATTTTTGCAGAAGAACTTAGGGGCATCTGCTCTATGTGTCTATTCGCTCTCACTCCCTGCTAGGCGATTGAATAAGTGCATTGACGACATCATCCCCACAGTGACCATACGTACATTTCCCAACAAGAAGCCATGGATTACAGGAAACATCCCCACCGAGATAAAGGCTAGATCTGCCACTTTCAAGGAGCGGGACACTAATCCGGAAGCTTATAAGAAATCCCGCTATGCCCTCCGACGAACCATCAAACAGACAAAGAGTCAATACAGGACTAAGATGGAATCTTACTACACCGGCTCTGATGCTCATCAGATGTGGCAGGGCTTGAAAACTATTACAGACTACAAAGGGAAACCCTGCCGCAAGCTACCCAGTGGGGCAAGCCTACCAGATGAGCTAAATGCCTTTTATGCTCGCTTTGAGGCAAGCAACACTGAAGTATGCATGAGAGCACCTGCTTTTCCGGACGACTGTGTGATCATGCTCCGATGTGAGCAAGACCTTTAAACAGGTCACCAGCCACAAAGCCACGGGCCAGATGGATTACCAAGACATGTACTCAAAGCATGTGCAGACCAACTGCCAAGTGTCTTCACTGACATTTTCAACCTCTCCCTGGCCGAGTCTGTAATACCTACATGTTTCAAGCAGACCACCATAGTCCCTGTGCCCAAGAAAGAAGGTAACTTGCCTAAATGATTACCGCCCTGTAGCACTCACGTCAGTAGCCATTAAGTGCTTTGATTGGCTGGTCATGGCTCACATCAACATCATGCCAGAAACCCTAGACCCACTCCAGATCCACAGATAACGCAATCTCAATCGCACTCCACACTGCTCTTTCCCACCTGGACAAAATAAACACCTATGTGAGAATGCTGTTCATTGACTACAGCTCAGCGTTCAACACCATAGCGCCCACAAAGCTCATCAGTAAACTAAGGACCCTGTGACTAAACACCTCCCTCTGCAACTGGATCCTGGACTTTCTGACAGGCCGCCCCCAGATCCTCAAAACGTTTTACAGCTGCACCATCGAGCTGCACCATCGAGAGCATCCTGACCGGTTACATCACCGCCTGCTCAGTGTAACCGATGTGAAATGGCTAGCTAGTTAGCGGTGGTGCGCACTAATAGCGTTTCAATCGGTGACGTCACTCGCTCTGAGACCTTGAAGTAGTTGTTCCCCTTGCTCTGCAAGGGCCGTGGCTTTTGTGGAGCGATGGGTAGCGATGCTTCGAGGGTGGCTGTTGTCGATGTGTGCAGAGGGTGCCTGGTTCGAGCCCAGGTAGGGGCGAGGAGAGGGACGGAAGCTATACTGTTACATTGGTGCTGTGACCCGGATCACTGGTTGCTGTGGAAAAGGAAGAGTCAAAAGGGGGGGCAGTGTAACCGATGTGAAATGGCTAGCTAGTTAGCGGTGGTGCGCGCTAATAGCGTTTCAATTGATGACTTCACTCGCTCTGAGACCTTGAAGTAGTTGTTCCCCTTGCACTGCAAGGGCCGTGGCTTTTGTGGAGCGATGGGTAGCGATGCTACGAGGGTGGCTGTCGTTGATGTGCGCAGAGGGTCCCTGGTTCGAGCCCAGGTAGGGGCGAGGAGAGGGACGGACGCTATACTGTTACATCAGCATCTGACTGTAAGGCGTAACAGAGGATAGTGTGTATGGCTAGTACATCACTGGGGCCAAGCTTCCTGACATCCAGGACCTACACTACCATTCAAAAGTTTGGGGTCACTTCGAAATGTCCTTGTTTTCCATGAAAACATACATGAAATGAGTTGCAAAATGAATAGGAAATATAGTCAAGATGTTGACAAGGTTATAAATAATGATTTTTAATTGAAATAATAATTGTGTCCTTCAAACTTTGCTTTCGTCAAAGAATCCTCCATTTGCAGCCTTGCAGACCTTTGGCATTCTAGTTGTCAATTTGTTGAGGTAATCTGAAGAGATTTCACCCCATGCTTCCTGAAGCACCTCCCACAAGTTGGATTGGCTTGATGGGCACTTCTTACATTCCATACGGTCAAGCTGCTCCCACAACAGCTCAATAGGGTTGAGATCCGGTGACTGTGCTGGCCACTCCGTTATAGACAGAATACCAGCTGACTGCTTCTTCCCTAAATAGTTTTGCATAGTTTGGAGCTGTGCTTCGGGTCATTGTATTGTTGTAGGAGGAAATTGGCTCCAATTAAGTGCCATCCACAGGGTATGGTGTTGCAAAATGATAGTGCGTGATAGCCTTTCTTCTTCAAGATCCCTTTAACCCTGTACAAATCTCCCACTTTACCACCACCAAAGCACCCCCAGACCATCACATTGCCTCCACCATGCTTGACAGATGGCGTCAAGCACTCCTCCAGCATCTTTTCATTTTTTTCTGCATCTCAAGAATTTTA
This sequence comes from Salmo salar, assembly GCF_965601325.2. NCBI lineage: Eukaryota > Metazoa > Chordata > Actinopteri > Salmoniformes > Salmonidae > Salmo > Salmo salar. The sequence continues at coordinate 9,785,491 of NC_138291.1, forward strand.
TTCTTTGTGATCCGAACACCTCAAACTTAGATTTATCTGTCAATAACACTTTTTTCCAATCTTCCTCTGTTCAGTCTGTGTTATTTTTTCCATCTTAATATTTTCTTTTTTTTTGGCCAGTCTGAGATATGTCTTTTTCTTTGCCTAGAAGGCCAGCATCACCGAGTTGCCTCTTCACTGTTGACGTTGAGACTGGTGTTTTGCGAGTAGTATTTAATGAAGCTGCCAGTTGAGGACTTGTGAGGCGCCTGTTTCTCAAACTAGACACTAATTTACTTGTCCTCTTGCTCAGTTGTGCACTGGGGCCTCCCACTCCTCTTTCTATTCTGGTTAGAGCCAGTTTGCACTGTTCTGTGAAGGGAGTAGTACACAGCATTGTACGAGATCTTCAGTTTCTTGCCAATTTCTCGCATGGAATAGCCTTAATTTCTCAGAACAAGAATAGACTGACGAGTTTCGGAGGAAAGTTATTTGTTTCTGGCCATTTTTAGCCTGTAATCAAACCCACAAATGATGATGCTCCAGATACTCAACTAGTCTAAAGAAGGCTAGTTTTATTGCTTCTTTAATCAGAACAACAGTTTTCAGCTGTGCTAACATAATTGCAAAAGGGTTTTCTAATGATCAATTAGCCTTTTAAAATTCTAAACTTGGATTAGGTAACACAACGTGCCATTGGAACACAGGAGTGATGGTTGCTGATAATGGGCCTCTGTACGCCTATGTAGATATTCCATGAAAAGATCAGCCGATTCCAGCTGCAACAGTAATTTACAACATTAAGAATGTCTATACTGTATTTCTGATCAATTTGATGTTATTTTAATGGCCCAAAAATGTGCTTTTCTTTCAAAAACAAGGACATTTCTAAGTAACCCCAAACTTTTGAATGGTAGTGTATGTACTAGGCAGTGTCAGAGGAAGGCCCAAAAAATTGTCAAAGACTCCAGTCACCCAAGTCATAGACTATTCTCTAGGACCCAAAGGCTCCTTAACAACTTCTACCCCCAAGCCATAAGACTTCTGAACAACTAATCGAATGGCCTCCCGGACTATTTACATTTCATTTTTACACTGATGCTACTCAATGTTTGTTATCTATGCATAGTCACTTTACAAATTACCTTGACTAACCTGTACCCCCGCCTATTGACTCGGTACCGGTACCCCCTGCATATAGCCTCATTATTGTTATATATACTGCTCAAAAAAATAAAGGGAACACTAAAATAACACATCCTAGATCTGAATGAATGAAATAATCTTATTAAATACTTTTTTCTTTACATAGTTGAATGTGCTGACAACAAAATCACACAAAAATAATCAATGGAAATCCAATTTATCAACCCATGGAAGTCTGGATTTGGAGTCACACTCAAAATTAAAGTGGAAAACCACACTACAGGCTGATCCAACTTTGATGTAATGTCTTTAAAACAAGTCAAAATGAGGCTCAGTAGTGTGTGTGGCCTCCACGTGCCTGTATGACCTCCCTACAGCGCCTGGGCATGCTCCTGATGAGGTGGCGGATGGTCTCCTGAGGGATCTCCTCCCAGACCTGGACTAAAGCATCTGCCAACTCCTGGACAGTCTGTGGTGCAACGTGGCGTTGGTGGATGGAGCGAGACATGATGTCCCAGATGTGCTCAATTGGATTCAGGTCTGGGGAACGGCGGGCCAGTCCATAGCATCAATGCCTTCCTCTTGCAGGAACTGCTGACACACTCCAGCCACATCTAGCATTGTCTTGCATTAGGAGGAACCCAGGGCCAACCGCACCAGCATATGGTCTCACAAGGGGTCTGAAGATCTCATCTCGGTACCTAATGGCAGTCAGGCTACCTCTGGCGAGCACATGGAGGGCTGTGCGGCCCCCCAAAGAAATGCCACCCCACATCATGACTGACCCACCACCAAACCGGTCATGCTGGAGGATGTTGCAGGCAGCAGAACGTTCTCCACAGCGTCTCCAGACTCTGTCACGTCTGTCACGTGCTCAGTGTGAACCTGCTTTCATCTGTGAAAAGCACAGGGCGCCAGTGGCGAATTTGCCAATCTTGGTGTTCTCTGGCAAATGCCAAACGTCCTGCACGGTGTTGGGCTGTAAGCACAACCCCCACCTGTGGACGTCGGGCCCTCATACCACCCTCATGGAGTCTGTTTCTGACCGTTTGAGCAGACACATGCACATTTGTGGCCTGCTGGAGGTCATTTTGCAGGGCTCTGGCAGTGCTCCTCCTGCTCCTCCTTGCACAAAGGCGGAGGTAGCGGTCCTGCTGCTGGGTTGTTGCCCTCCTATGGCCTCCTCCACGTCTCCTGATGTACTGGCCTGTCTCCTGGTAGCGCCTCCATGCTCTGGACACTACGCTGACAGACACAGCAAACCTTCTTGCCACAGCTCGCATTGATGTGCCATCCTGGATGAGCTGCACTACCTGAGCCACTTGTGTGGGTTGTAGACTCCGTCTCATGCTACCACTAGAGTGAAGGCACCGCCAGCATTCAAAAGTGACCAAAACATCAGCCAGGAAGCATTGGAACTGAGAAGTGGTCTGTGGTCCCCACCTGCAGAACCACTCCTTTATTGGGGGTGTCTTGCTAATTGCCTATAATTTCCACCTGTTGTCTATCCCATTTGCACAACAGCATGTGAAATGTATTGTCAATCAGTGTTGCTTCCTAAGTGGAGAGTTTGATTTCACAGAAGTGTGATTGACTTGGAGTTACATTGTGTTGTTTAAGTGTTCCCTTTATTTTTTTGAGCAGTGTACATTTCTTGTTACTTTTTGAATGATTTGATTTTTTTACTTTAGTTTATTTAGTAAATATTTTATTAACTCTATTTCTTGAATTGCATTGTTGGTTAAGGGCTTGTAAGTAAGTATTTCACGTTAAGGTCTACACCTGTTGTATTCGGCGCATGTGACAAATAAAATTTGATTCGATTTCCTGTATTTTTGTAAGTAATTAAAGTGAAATATAGTGAAGTATAAACAACTAGCGTAAATCAATGGATCTGATTCATTTGATTCAATGCCATTCCATCACAGAATCCTCCATTTAATGCATATTCTACCCTGCACAAAACAAATTCATGCTGGTAATATAAGCTATTCAGAACTTCACTTCTATATAACGTTTTATGCTTATTTTTCTCACTGCCAATTGCTCACGCAAAACGTCACCAAATATGTGCAATATTGAAAAATGATTTGGTAACTGGGTGTGCAGAGCTGTGGCGGAGTGGTTACACTCCCTGCTCTCAATACCTATGTGACTCCTCGCCAGAGACCAAGGTTCAAACCCTCAGCCGACCCTTCCAACTTTCTCCCCTCTCTACCACAGGTGGCACGTTGTATGGCCATTAAAGTCTCTGTCTGACCACATACCATAGAATAACTATTGTGATGCATAATTGCCATGGTTTACTATTAATTCCCATGGTAATTTAGAATGTTCAGTCAAAGAGCATTATGGGTCATGTAGTCATTCCAAAAGTATAGTTTTAAACATGGGTTTTTAGTAAGGTTTATTTGATATGATCTTGTAGGCTATACATTTGCAGCTAAAAGCTGAATTACAGTATACTGACAATAATACGAAATTAGATGGGTAGGAAAATGAAGGATGATGGCCTTCAACAAATCTTTCATTTTAACAAATCTTTCATTGAGTTATTTATTTACAATAGATAGACTTTACTAGATAACTTAAACCTTAATCATCATCTAACAACACAACTCTGGCCCTTGAAAAAAGTCAAGGTTACATAGGCATAATTTAACAGCAAAAACTGGCCTATGCATCACAATGTAGCTTCACTATAAATGGACACCATGTGTAATCAGAAATAGAATTTCTCTTCAATTCTACATCTAAATATGTTAGGTCTCATACTCCACTGACAATCCACATTTATTTTCAGTGTAGCGCTTTGTCTGTACAGAAATTAAATTCTCAAAAATTGGATTATTCTGTTCAAATGTTTGATCTCTGGATATGCTGCTAATATTCTCAACTTCGGAGCATTTAAAAAAAAATCTCTGTCCAATTGGTCCAATTGATCATGGCACTTGTTACTTTCTCTTCAAAATTCTTTAAAGCCCAAAATAAAGAAAATAGGTCCAAAATTGTAGGATACAAATCTACCACCAGTTAGGGTCTTACGGTAATATATACTGAAACATTTTTTAACGCAATGTGCAACAAAATGTAAAATTCTCTAAAATGACGTTGAGAGGCTTATGGTAGAGAAATTAACATTCAATTCTCTGGCAACAGCTCTGGTGGACATTCCTGCAGTCAGCATGCCAATTACACACTCCCTCAACTTGAGACCTCTGTGGCATTGTGTTGTGTGACAAAACTGCACATTTTAGAGTGGCCTTTTATTGTACCCAGCATAAGGTGCACCTGTGCAATGATCATGCTATTTAATCATCTTCTTGATATGCCACACCTGTCAGGTGGATAGATTATCTTGGCAAAGGCGAAATGTTCACTAACAGGAATGCAAACAAATTTGTGCACATCATTTGAGAGAAATAAGCTTTTTGTGCGTATGGAAAAATTCTGGGATCTTTTATTTCAGCTTATGAAACATGGGACCAACAATTTACATGTTGAGTTTATATTTTAGTTCAGTATAGATTGTCCATTTTGCGAACGAAATGAACCTTCTAGTTGATGCAATCTTCCAGCTATTATTCAACTCTCTAACCTCTAATTGTCTAGGCTTATTTTTTTTATTGATGTAGTTCTGTCCTTGAGCTTTTCTTTTCTATTGATGTTCTATATTATGTCATGGTTCATGTTTTGTTTTGACCCCAGGAAGAGTAGCTGCTGCTTTTGCAACAGCTAATGGGGATCCTAATAAAATACCAAATATCCCAAACTCGGTCCTGGGGCCGCCCCTGGATACATGTTTTGGTTTTTGCCCTAGCAATAAACAGCTGATTCAAATAACCAAAGCTTGATGAGTTGCATATTTGAATCAGCTGTCTAGTGCTAGGGCAAAAAACAAAATGTGCAGGACCGAGTTTGGGAGACCTTTGATCTAAGCTACCTACTTCCCTCTGACCAAGAACAACACTGTAATAAGCGAAACCCTTGCATCTACACAATGAACTAACAATATAGCCTATGTTATGACATGGGTGTAAAAATGAGCTCTGGATTTGGTGTACTTTTGCCCCCGTGTGGTGATTTGTAGCTTGTCATTCAGTTTATTTAGTTGTGTACAGTATGCTATGTAATAAGGGCTTTTGCCATGTAAGCACCTATTCTAAAAATTATAACAATTCAGTTCATGATTGGGGGGGAGGCAATAGCTCAATTAAATATTATTTTGTTTAACGTTTATTTTATATACTTTATAAATACAATAAAGGAGAGGATAGAAAAAATATATAAATTGTGTTTGTGGCAAGGAGAAACAGCAATTACTAGTTACCTTCACCTTTTACATGTTGCCTCTTTCTCCTCCATGCTATCTCCCACTTACACTTTGGAGCCTTTGAGCCTTTGTCTTCTCCTCTCATATTACAAAAAGCATTTGACCAGCTCCTTCTCCAAGTGCATCTCTCAGCAGTCTGCAACAGAGAAAGTACACTGGCTACTATTACTCGAGTTCCACTTGCAAGTGCTCAAATCATGGATTGTCAGCTTGTTTCCACTACTCCTGCAACTCCTATTTCCGACCTCTCTGCTCTCATGAAATGACTCAGCCCAGGCTGATCCAGATGGCTGAAGGCGGTTTGGATCTCAACAGTCTCAAAATGAATCACCATGCTATTTGCTCTGGAAAAGTGCTACCCTCTCAACCGTTAATGAACAGTCCAACTCCCCCAGATAGGCCAGATAGCAACCGTTACTTTTTACTGTAATATTTTGAAAGACTTCCAAGACAATTCAACCAAGCCACTTACCCTACTTACCCTACTTTGACCCATCTCATGGCAAAGGGTCTGAATACTTATGTAAATAAGGTAGTTTAAAAAAATAATAATAATTTGCAGGTATTTCTAAAAACCTGTTTTTGCTTTGTCATTATGGGGTATTGTGTGTAGATTGATTGAGGATTTTTTATTTTTTTTTTACTTATATAAATGTCATTAAGTATAATACATTTAGTATCCATATAAACATGTACATTTTCCATGCATCCACATTTTTTGTCAATCACAGCCTCAGATATGTGTGATGTGAGTGACAAGTAGTTTTTGCAGATCCGTTTCCGGGAACCTCTTTTATCATCTATCCAACATCATACATTTCTGAAATCCTCAAGATGTTTCCTCATCACACAACAAGGACACATGTTTATCATATTCACAAGAGGCATGCCACTCATTTGTGTACACTGAGACAAAGCCATATTTTCAGTTCACATTTTGATAAACTTGGACAGCAGGTTAGATAAACTGGGATGGTCTTAATAGTACCCCAATGATAATTCAATTTTGTGTGATTAGGAAACATATTCAGGATTTGAGTAATGTAGCCCGTGTTATGCTAATATGCTGCATAGATGTCAAAAGAGGTTACAGAAGACAGGAAATGCAAAAAGTGTCCCACTTTTTCTGAATTCCCCCTACTATAGTTCTGCTTGGTGCAAGATAGCAGTACTACAAGAATCAGAGCCCGGTCTAATCTAATTACAGGGTCCCTCATGTAAACTGGATCTCTTTCCTACATTGGAAAAGCCTATAAGACTGTCCCACTTTAGCTACTCCTTGCTGTCCTACTTTAACTAACTATGGTTGGTAATGCAGGATTACAAAATTGAAACATAAAAATTGAAACATAATATTGGCAATTTTTATTTTGAAGCACCAGCACATAGTATGCATATTTACATCACAATTTTTCCCAGTGCAATATTTCTGACTTTTCTTAATAAACTTAACATCAAAACATAAAAAAAACTATGTTACTGATCTTACCATGTGCTACGCAGGGTGAGCTTGCTCTGACCCCCTTTATGTCACAACAATTAAACGCTGTGGTTTTGATCATGTGGTCCCTCTGCGAGGGTTAAGTAACAACAGTTGTGATTTTCAATTGTCAAACCAAGAAATAAACACGTCAGGATTAAACTGTCCCAGTTCATGATGTCCCAGTTTTTCTGAATTCACCATACTGTATGTTCATGGCCCTTTAAGAAACACCATGTTTTCGCAACATGTGATACGTCAACATAAAAAAAAAAACGGATGATGACGATGTTATGTAAAAAAATAAATAATAATAATAAAAAAAAAAAAGGAAAAGAAAAACTCCGAAGTGAGTCGAGGTCCATGTAGCCTACCGTCCGCAGGTAAGTGCTCTACTTTCATATTTTCTTTCTCCGGTGATGGTTACGGCAGTGACTGGTGTTATTGAGGTCGATATCCGTAGCCGCCTCGCAGTTTGAGGGTCTGTAATTGGATGAAACTAGGTCCCTTTGCAACTGTACAGTACGTGTTTCATATCTACATGCGGAGTCTCATACACCTGACATGTCTTAATAAATATCGCACTTTTGGGGGGGATTTTCCTGCGATCGTTTGTATCAGCTGTTTTTGACGCTTCATGCGCAGTGTTCGGGCGGAGTTACTGCGACTCGAGTTTGAGTGGCTGGCGAGAACAGAAAGTCCAGTGACATCAAGCCCCTCGGAGTAGGCTAGAGGATGGACACATAGTGTTGAAGTCGGAAGTTTACATACACCTTGGCCAAATACATTTAAACTCCGTTCTTCACAATTCCTGACATTTAATCCTAGTAAAAATTCCCTGTTTTAGGTCAGTTAGGATTACCACTATTTTAAGAATGTGAAATGTCAGAATAATAGTAGAGAATTATTTATTTCAGATTTTATTTCTTTCATCACATTCCCAGTGGGTCAGAAGTTTACATACACTCAATTAGTATTTGGTAGCATTGTCTTTAAATTGTTTAACTTCGGTCAAACGTTTTGGGTAGCCTTCCACAAGCTTCCCACAATAAGTTGGGTGAATTTTGGCCCATTCCTCTTGACAGAGCTGGTGTACGAGCGGGTGGACCGCTCGCAAACACTTTTTCAGTTCTGCCCACACATTTTCTATAGGATTGAGTTCAGGGCTTTGTGATGGCCACTCCAATACCTTGACTTTGTTGTCCTTAAGCCATTTTGACACAACTTTTGAAGTATGCTTGGGGTCATTGTCCATTTGAAAGACCCATTTGCAACCAAGCTTTAACTTCCTGACTGATGTCTTGAGATGTTGCTTCAATATTTCCATCTAATTTTCCTGCTTCACGATGCCATCTATTTAGTGAAGTGCACCACACCCTCCTGCAGCAAAGTGTAACCGATGTGAAATGGCTAGTTAGTTAGCGGTGGTGCGCACTAATAGCATTTCAATCAGTGACGTCACTCGCTCTGAGACTTGAAGTAGGGTTTCCCCTTGCGTTGCAAGGGCCGTGGCTTTTGTGGCGCGATGGGTAACGATGCTTCGTGGGTGTCAGTTGTTGATGTGTGCAAGGGTCCCTGGTTCGAGCCCGGGTTGGGGCGAAGAGAGGGACGGAACCTACACTGTTACAAAAGCACCCCCACAACATGATGCTGCCACCCCCGTGCTTCACGGTTGGGATGGTGTTCTTCGGCTTGCAAGCCGCCCCCTTTTTCCTCCAAACATAACGATGAACATTATGGCCAAACAGTTCTATTTTTGTTTCATCAGACCAGAGGACATTTCTGAAAAAGTACGATCTTTGTCCCCATGTGCAGTTGCAAACCGTAGTCTGGCTTTTTTATGGCGGTTTTGAAGCAGTGGCTTCTTTCTTGCTGAGCGGCCTTTCAGGCTATGTCGATATAGGACTCGTTTTACTGTTGATATAGATACTTTTGTACCTGTTTCCTCCAGCATCTTCACAAGGTCCTTTGCTGTTGTTCTGGGATTGATTTGCACTTTTCGCACCAAGGTACGTTCATCTCTAGGGGACAGAACGCGCCTCCTTCCTGAGCGGTATGATGGCTGCATGGTCCTATGGTGTTTATACTTGCGTACTATTGTTTGTACAGATGAACGTGGTGCCTTCAGGTGTTTGGAAATTGCTCCCAAGGATGAACCAGACTTGTGGAGGTCTACACATTTTTTTCTGAGGTCTTGGCTGATTTCTTTTGATTTTCCCCATGATGTCAAGCAAAGTGGCACTGAGTTTGAAGGTAGGCCTTGAAATATATCCACAGGTACACCTCCAATTGACTCAAATGATGTCAATTAGCCTATCAGAAGCTTCTAAAGCCTTGACCTCATTCTTCTGGAATTTTCTAAGCTGTTTAAAGGCACAGTCATCTTAGTGTATGTAAACTTCTGACCCACTGGAATTGTGATACAGTGAATGATAAGTGAAATAATCTGTCTGTAAACAATTGTTGTAAAAATGACTTGTCATGCACACAGTAGATGTCCTAACCGACTTGCCAAAACTATAGTTTATTAACAAGAAATTTGTGGAGTGGTTGAGAAACTAGTTTTAATGACACCAACCTAAGTGTATGTAAACTTCCGACTTCAACTGTATGTGTTTACACTGACCTTCTTTGAACTCGTGTCACAGCTGATGAGACTACTTGACAAGTTGTTGCTATATTAAGTCATTCTCCAAAACATACGTTTTTATTTTTGCCATAACAGATCAAACCATTTGCAACAGTAAAAGTTATCCCAATAATGGACTTAAGGTGCCTAACATTACTCTTTATAGTCCAGGGAATTGATATGTTCTGTTTAAAGGCGAATTGGCTCTAGAAGCCAAAACAGCCATCTACAGTAAATTTGAATCGATTCTCAACTGTGGTACGGTTCTAGAAACAAATCCTTCTACTTTAATATCACATCAAAATCATTTCACAAATGCAAAATACACAGTTACTGTGTGGCGGTCAGTGCTGTTTAAGATTTGGGAAGACTAATATTTTTTTTTCAATGATCATTGCCTTATTTCTATTACAGCATATTGGATGACTGTCATTCATATTCCATTCACCCAGCTCAATGTAACATCGATAGGTTTAGGCTACTTACTACATGATACTCAAATTTTCCATATACCTGTCATGAGATTTATAATGTAGGCACACTCTTGCCTGCATCAAGTTGATCTAGGGTGTAATCATTAGTCCAATCAGTTGCTAACGAGAGTTTCTATTCGATAAATTCAGGTAGGTTTATCCCCCATTTCGTTCCGTTTAAGATTTTTTTCTACAGAATCGGTGGATTGAATACATCCCTGTTCACCTGCACAAACCGTTCACTTTCATAGCAGACACATACAAACAGCATCATCACTTTTCTTGTTGTATAATTCCTTCTTGCATCTACGCGCTATGCTCCTCTCACCTTTTCCCTTCGCAAGTGGACTTCAGTGCACAACACAACAGCTGTCTGTGACCAGGCAAAAAAACTTTTCTAAGTCAAACCTTCATACCATAACCGCTAACCACTACACACAGCCTACATCGTTGTCACCATATTAGCAAATGTCATAGTCAACATAGCTACTAGAACTAACGCCCTAGTAAACCTGCTACAATCACGCAGTACAGTGTACAGCAAGCAGTTTAGCAGTTACACCGGCGGGCCCCCGTGGCAGTAAATTCATAAAACAGGAAGCTTGACTTGGAAGAGTTCCAGTGTTGGATAGCCTAGCTAACACTAATAGCATGCCTCTGTTTGAGCTGGATGTTTGAGTAGGCTAAATTAGCTAAAGTGAATGAAATACAACAAAATACATCTCAATCATCTCCTTAACTTGAAGAAATTAAGTTGTTGAACTATTTTATTTCTCTCTCTTTGAGTCAGCTACTCACCACATTTTATGCACTGCAGTGCTAGCTGTAGCTTATGCTTTCAGTACTAGATTCATTCTCTGATCCTTTGATTGGGTGGACAACATGTCAGTTCATGCTGCTGGATCTCTGATAGGTTGGAGGGCGTCCTCCGGAATTCGTCATAATTACTGTGTAAGTCTATGGTGGGTGAGAAGTGGGTGAAGTGAGAAGGGTGAGAAGTGGGTGAGAACCATGAGCCTCCTAGGTTTTGTATTGAAGTCAATGTACCCAGAGGATGATGGAAAATAGCTGTCCTCTGGCTAAACCATGGTTCTACCCCAGAGAGTGCTGTTGAGGCTACTGTAGTCATTCTTTGCAAAACAGTGTGTTTTAATCAGTTATTTGGTGACGTTTAGTATAGTTTGATCTAAAAAGGAGAACTTTTTAATGTTTCACAATTTTTATGAAATTCACTGAGTAGGATGGTCATCCCTTTCCTCCCCTGAGGAGCCTCCACTGCTGTATATTGTTTTAAGGGAGTGAACATGTAACGCCCTGGCCATAGAGAGGGGTTTTTTGTTCTTTATTTTGGTTAGGCCAGGGTGTTACATTGGGTGGGCGTTCTATGTTCCTTTTTCTATGTTTTGGTATTTCTTTGTTTTGGGCCATGTGTGTGGCTCCCAATCAGGCACAGCTGAAGCTCGTTGCTGCTAATTGGGAGTCACACATAAGGAGCATGTTTTTCCTTTGGGTTTTGTGGGTAATTGTTTCTGTTTGAGTATTTTCCTAACAGGACTGTTTGCTGTCGTTTTTGTTCATTTTGTAGTGTTCTCTTGTTTATTTGAATTACAATTCTAATAATGAACACATCCTCTGCTGCACCTTGGTTCCCTCTTTCGGACAGCCGTTACAGAACACTATTTATAATAAGGGTTACATGGAGAAAATCGTACTTCTCTGCAATGAAAATGGATGGCCCTCCCTTCAGCAAAAAAATATTTTACCTAAACAATCCCTGAATGTTAAAAAAAGACCCTCTTTTACCCAAAATAATAATTAAAACATAAAGTGGATTGCAGAGAACATGCATACCGTTTACCCTCAATTCTTGGACAGACCAGAGCTTGGGATATGCAGTTTTAGAAACAGTTTTCTGAAATTACATCTCATCATATTTCTCTAATGCCAAATCTGTGTGTCTTGTTTGCAACAAAACTAGCCCTTTTTGCAAATAATTTAATCTGAGAAGTCATTAGGAATCTGAGCATGGTACTTTCAAAAGTTAGGCCTACCTTTCCACCCCAGACAGAGTAGGCCTACCGATGCAGAAAAATGCAAGCTTTAAATGCTGGCTACTCTTCTTCTGTGGCTTAACCCAACGAGAGAAGATCACACATGTTTCCCTGAAAGCTGTCTGGGTTTAAACGTCTTCTATTGTACAGAAAGTGAATCGCTTAATCAATTGATAGTGACAGAATTAGATTACTTCCCAAACAAAGTCAATGTTTTTGTCTCCTTGGCTATAGAAGGTTGTAGCTCCACCTCTGAATATCAAGGAAATACAACAATGATATTCCCATAATGCATCAGAGTCACATCTTTCCAGGGTACTTTGCTGCTTGTTTCTAGCATAAAGCATCGAGGACCAAAGCGCTGTTATAGATCACTTTATATAATCGCATCCATTTTATTTTCTTCAAAATCTTAATCTAACGAGGGGTAGGCCTGTGATATTTTTTGTTGCCATTTTCTTTAATAAAAGGTAGGCCTTTGGCATACACTCTCATACTCCCTCAGTTCAAGTCTTGGTTTTAACTTACCCTATCGCCATGTCAGTGAAAGGCTGTTATTTAAAGAGTGCATGGTGAGTGGAGCAATTGACCAACAAAATCTATGGATATAGCAGCCTGTAGCCTAATTTCGTTTGTCAAAGACGTAGGTCTACCTCTTATTTCTTAAACAGGTAGAAATAGGCTCAACACAAAGCCCTCTTGTTGTTAGTAAAGTCTAATTAAAATGAAGACTGTTGAAATGAGTTAAGCCTATGTAACGGCTGTCTGTGGAAAGAGTAGACCAAGGTGCAGCAGAGTTAGTGTTCATCTTGAGTTTTAATAAACGTAAGAACACTATACAAGAAAACCGACAGCCAAACAGTACTGCCAGGTGCAAGACACTAAACAGAAACAATCCCCCACAAAACCCAAAGGAAAAACAGGCTCCTTATGTGTGACTCCCAATCAGCAACAACGAACTACAGCTGTGCCTGATTGGGAGCCACACACGGCCCAAAACAAAGAAATACAAAAACATAGAAAAATTAACATAGAACGCCCACCCAATGTAACACCCTGGCCTAACCAAAATAAAGAACAAAAACCCCTCTCTATGGCCAGGGCGTTACAGCCTACTTGAATTTCTACTTTCAGCACCATGATCTGTCCATTTCTGTTTGATTGTGTCGCGACTGCTGCTTCAAGTTTCAACACCAAGTTACTCGAATCTAGCTTATTGTGACGCCAATAACGCTGATAAATACATAATGGGCAAGAAACATATTGTTTTAAATAAAATCAATTCTAGTATTAACAAGCCGACCTCCGGTCAAAGTTGACCTCCGGTCCTCCCTCTCATCGTCACGTTCTCTGTCTCAAACTGAACAGAACATAGGCTATAGGCTAGTCCACGCACAGGAGAGTGCTTTTAAAAAAAATGTTTAGACTCTCCTCCTAACTGCCATCGTAGGCCTACACAGCACGGTGATTGGTTAGGCAGCACACAAACAAGTTTTTGATCAGCAAGAGCAGGCCGGGGCTCCGGGTTGGAATATCCATTACAGTGTGTAATGCAGCCTAGTTTTATTTACACCATCCCAGCAGCTATCTTGAAAATATAACTTTGCTCTGTGCTTCTCCCAGCATGCACTTCGTAGCCTATAAGCTATGGATCATTTGATTGAGACTACACTAAATAGCCGATAGGCAAACTTGATTTATTGCGCGCACAGTGGAGAATCAGAGATGAGGTGTGGCATCGGGCACACATCGATATACACGGAACAAAAATATAAACCCAACATGTAAAGTGTTGGTCCCATTTTTCATGAGCTGAAATAAAACACCCCCTCATTCTGATTGGCCGGGCCTGGCTTCCCATTGTGTGGGCCTATGTCCTCCCAGGCCCACCCGTGGCTGCGACCTTGTCCAGTCATGTGAAATCCATAGATTAGGGCTTAATAAATTAATTTAAATTGACTTTCCTGAACTGTAACTCAGTAAACTCTTTGAAATTGTTGCAGGTTGCATTTATTTTTGTTTAGTGTAGATGATTTACGATAACGATGATCGGCACCAGACAGCGCATCAGTATCAGAAGTAAAAATGCAGCCAGACTGTACTATACTGTACCTTTTCTAGACCTTATCTATTGATAGTAGACCCACAACTGATCCAAATAACAGGGCTTTTTGGGCCATTATTCAAATGAAATTTTCACCCCAGTTTACAGCCTAGAGTACAATTATACTCACTTGAAAACAATAATGCAAATATTGATTGCATTGTGGTGTTGTAAGCTAGTCTAGGTAGGATCATTTTATTGGCCCTAAGGCCATACAAATGTAATTTAGTGAGGTGAGCCAGCTGGAAAAAAATTTATATTACAACAATGATACTAAACAACCTTTGTACAACACCTAGCAACCTCACCAAGAGATGTTAGCCTTTTGGTATTGTAGCGAACGGTGGGGTGTGGAATACAACTCTGGTCTCTGGCGTGAAAGGGAATTGTAACGTGGCTCATATAGCAAGGTTTGCTACACTGTCCCCTCCGTACTTGAAGACACTCGGGATTCTAACCAGCGACCTTTCGGTTACTGGCCCAACACTCTTAACCGCTAGGCTACCTGCCACCCTCATCATGACTCATATAGCGAGGATTGTGACAGTATAATGGTTTTATGACAGTCACAGGGACCAGGATTTGAGTCCCATTCAGGGTACCCCCCTAATCCATTATGTTGGTGTCAGGTGTTGGACAGCACCATTGAAGGGATGTCACAGTACATTTGTGTTAGGCTAGCAGTGTTTTGCACATGTGATGGCAGAGTATGGAAAACAAATGTGCACCCTATTGATACAAATCATCATGATATCATTCTGCCAGTTCTGCCTACTTTGCAGTCATTTAATTGGGAAGGTTTTTGGAGAAAAAAGTTGAATCACAGATTTTATAGAGCTGGTAGGCTATACTGTACAGTGCCTTCGGAAAGTATTCAGACCGCTTGCAGGTGCATCGTGTTTCCTTTGATCATCCTTGAGATGTTTCTACAACTTGATTGGTGTCCACCTGTGGTAAATTCAATTGATTGGACATGATTTGGAAAGGCACACAATTATCTATATAAGGTTCCACAGTTGACAGTGCATGTCAGAACAAAAACCAAGCCATGAGGTCGAAGGAATTGTCCGTAGAGCTCCGAGACAAGATTGTGCCGATGCACAGATCTGGGGAAGGGTACCAAAATGTTTCTGCAGCATTGAAGGTCCCCAAGTACACAGTGGCCTCCATCATTCTTAAATGGAAGTAGTTTGGAACCAACAACTCTTCCTAGAGCTGGCCGCCTGGCCAAACTGAGCAATCAGGGGAGAATGGGATTGGTCAGGGAGGTCCCTACAGTGTAGCATGGTGGTGGCAGCATGCTGTGGGGATGTTTTTCAGCGGCAGGGACTGGGAGACTAGTCAGGATCGAGGGAAAGATGAACAGGGCAAAGTACAGAGAGATCCTTGATGAAAACCTGCTCCAGAGCACTCTCAGACTGGGGAGAAGGTTCACCTTCAAACAGGACAATGACCCTAAGCACAAGACAATGCAGGAGTGGCTTCGGGGCAAGTCTCTGAATGTCCTTGAGTGGCCCAGCCAGAGCCCGGACTGATCGAACATCTCTAGAGACACCTGAAAATAGCTGTGCAGCGATGCTCCCCATCCAACCTGACAGAGCTTGAGAGGATCTGTGGAGAATAATGGGAGAAACTCCCCAAATACAGGTGTGCCCAGCTTGTAGTGTCATACCCAAGAAAACTCGAGGCTGTAATCTCAGCTAAAGGTGGTTCAAAAAGTACTTTGGAAAGGGTCTGAATACTTATGTACAGTTGAAGTCGGAAGTTTACATAGACTTAGGTTGGAGTCATTAAAACTTGTTTTTCAACCACTCCACAAATTTCTTGTTTACAAACTATAGTTTTGGCAAGTCGATTAGGACATCTACTTTGTGCATGACACAAGTCATTTCTCCAACAATTGTTTACAAACAGATTATTACACTTATAATTCACTGTATCACAATTCCAGCGGGTCAGAAGTTTACATACACTAAGTTGACTGTGCCTTTAAACAGCTTGGAAAATTCCCGAAGATGATGTCATGGCTTTAGAAGCTTCTGATAGGCTAATTGACATAATTTGAGTCAATTGGAGGTGTACCTGTGGATGTATTTCAAGGCCGACTTTCAAACTCAGTGCCACTTTGCTTGACATCATGGGAAAATAAAAATAAATCAGCCAAGACCTCAGAAAAAAATTGTAGACCTCCACAAGTCTGGTTCATCCTTGGGAGCAATTTCCAAACGCCTGAAGGCACCACGTTCATCTGTACAAACAATAGTACACAAGTATAAACACCATGGGACCACACAGCCGTCATACCGCTCAGGAAGGAGACGGGTTCTGTCTCCTAGAGATGAATAAACTTTGGTGCGGAAAGTGAAAATCAATCCCAGAACAACAGCAAAGGACCTTGTGAAGATGCTGGAGGAAACAGGTACAAAAGTATCTATATCCACAGTAAAACGAGTCCTATATTGACATAACCTGAAAGGGTGCTCAGCAAGGAAGAAGCCACTGCTCCAAAACTGCCATAAAAAAGCCAGAATACGGTTTGCAACTGCCCACGGGGACAAAGATCATACTTTTTGGAGAAATGTCCTCTGGTCTGATGAAACAAAAATAGAACTGTTTGGCCATAATGGCCATTGTTATGTTTGGAGGAAAAAGGGGGAGGCTTGCAAGCCAAGGGTACACCAACCCAACCGTGAAGCATGGGGGTGGCAGCATCATGTTGTGGGGGTGCTTTGCTGCAGGAGGGTATGGTGCACTTCACAAAATAGATGGCATCATGAAGCAGGAAAATTATGTGGATATATTGAAGCAACATCTCAAGACATCAGTCAGGAAGTTAAAGCTTGGTCGCAAATGGGTCTTCCAAATGGACAATGACCCCAAGCATACTTCCAAAGTTGTAGCAAAATGGCTTAAGGACAACAAAGTCAAGGTATTGGAGTGGCCATCACAAAGCCCTGACCTCAATCCTATAGAAAATTTGTGGGCAGAACTGAAAAAGCGTGTCTGAGCAAGGAGGCCTACAAACCTGACTCAGTTACACCAGCTCTGTCAGGAGGAATGGGCCAAAATTCACCCAACTTATCGTGGGAAGCTTGTGGAAGGCTACCCAAAACGTTTGACCCAAGTTAAACAATTTAAAGGCAATGCTACCAAATACTAATTGAGTGTATGTAAACTTCTGACCCACTGGGAATGTGATGAAAGAAATTAAATCTGAAATCAATCATTCTCTCTACTATTGTTCTCACATTTCACATTCTTAAAAGAAAGTGGTGATCCTAACTGACCTAAGACAGGGAATTATTACTAGGATTAAATGTCAGGAATTGTGAAAAACGGAGTTTAAATGTATTTGGCTAAGGTGTATGTAAACTTCCGACTTCAACTGTAAATGTCATATTTCACTTTTTTTATTTTTAATAAATTAGCAAAAATTTCAGAACCTGTTTTTGCTTTGTCATTATGGGGTGCTGTGTGTACATTGATGAGGAAAAAAGTAATTTTAATCAATTTTAGAATAAGGTTGTAATTTACCAAAATGTCGAAAAGGTTAAGGGGTCTGAAAACCTTCCGAATGCACTGTATTACAAAACATTTTTGCTGTAACAATCAGTTCTGTAACAATCAAACATCAATTTTTTTACTTTTAAATTTGTGATATAAACTCATTGATTCTTGAAGAATATAACTTGTAAATACCTCATGAACTTAAATGCCCAGTGCAGTCCAAAAATGTAATTTTCCTGTGTTTTATATGTTTCCACACTATGAGGTTGGCATAATACTGTGAAATTATGATAATGCCCTTTTAGTGTAAGAGTTGTTTGGAAAGAACGCTCAATTTCAGCCTGTTTTTTTGGGATGTTTTTTTTTGCCAGGTGGTAAATTTAGTTAATAGATCAATGAGAAAGAGTTCCAATCCTCTCTGCCAGTAACCGCTAGTTTTCAGTTTTCCCCTTCCCACTCAGACCACTCGCAGACAGTCCTAGCTACATTTTTGTTCATTTTTACCATTTTAATTTAAAACAATCACAGGCACTTCATTGATACCCAGACAGGATTTGATATTGAGATAAAATCAGCTGCATTGGACGTTTTTTAAATAAACTAAGACCATCAGAACCCAAAATATAAGCTTGTTTTACTCAAATGCTTTGTATACAATGTGTTTGTAAACAAACACTCTATAGCCTTAACATGGTTAAAGCTTTAGTTCTGATCTCATGGATGGTCTGTCCTTGCATCCATAGCCCCGTCTATGAATTTGTGAGTGGTTACATTTCTCCAGCCCCATCCATATGAAGTTTAACCAAAAAGGTGGTGGGGTGACCGCTTTATTGTTTGATTGCCCCTTTTAATGAAATGTAGCGAATGGGTTATGGGAAGGCTGTGACAAGATGACACTTTGCAGTAGCCTCCAGAAATGTCAGAGCCTATTTGTAATGCACCATGAACGGAAGCATAAAGCCATACAGGAAGTCTATACAGAATCCTATTTCTTCCACAAAGTGCCCTGCTGGTTACTTGCACTGCCTGCTTTGTCACTCTCTTTATTCTGAATGAATAATCCTCTTTTAAATATGCAATTCATGAAAAAGCAGAAGAATCTGTGCACTTGGATAGTAATAAGAGTTCATATGGAAAACTGCTCTTTGGTCTTTGGACATCAGATGCAATATTGTGCAGTTGTACACTGAGCAACAAGAATACCTGAGATGGTTTTGTTTTGATTCCTGAGCAGATGGAAGCCATAAGACTCTGACCTTACCCTAAGTGATTGTTTTGTGGACGATCGTTGGCCCCTAACTTAATAGCCGAGGTAGCCGAGGTAGCAGAGCCTGCGTTTACACAGGCAGCCCAGTTCTGATCTTTATGAGGCAAAGCCAGGTCAGACAGGAAACCCCAGTGTTTGCATCAGCTGATGTTGCACCAATTAGATTCATCACCCTACCTTAACATGGAGGTCTATTTAGTTAGATTCATCACCCTACCTTAACATGGAGGTCTATTTAGTTAGATTCATCACCCTACCTTAACATGGAGGTCTATTTAGTTAGATTCATCACCCTACCTTAACATGGAGGTCTATTTAGTTAGATTCATCACCCTACCTTAACATGGAGGTCTATTTAGTTAGATTCATCACCCTACCATAACATGGCAGTTTATTTAGTTGACCAGTTTCTGCACATCCTCTGATGGCCACAATGCGCTGGGGGTTCTTGGTGACATGCTGTTGCTGTAACATGCGTTACTCGCCATCGCCATGCGTGTCTGTTTTTCTGTTTTCCCACCCCAGCCTCCAACTGTTTGGGCTATGCTTTTGTAATGGTTGAGCTTTGCTATGGCAGTGAGCTACCCTGAAGCTGCAGAGCCTAATGCCAATACCTAATGTATTGTAATTTACTTTCTAATAAGTGGTTAAACGAATACGTGGCGTTTTCAGTCTGAATTCCACTAAATGGTCTTTTGAGCAATCAGGTCAGCAGCTCTTTTGCCAATAATTGACCAAAATATCAGAATTGGGCTGCCTGTGTAACACAGCCAGAGCTGGACGCAGATGGGTCACATGGATGCTCAGCATCGGGGTCTGTTCTAAAGGGTGCAGCATTACAGAACTTCCAGAGAGAAATGTTTTCAAATCAAATCTTGTGTAGAACCGATATGACTGACTGGCAATGATATGACTGAGTAATCTATGAAGTTCTGAGCGTTTCACTGAATACACTATTGTTCTCACTGGTAGTGGCACTAAACAAAACTGGCAGACAAAGCCATTGTTTATTTATTTTTTTGCTAATTTATTCTCATCCCTTTTTCTTCAATCACGCTATCAGTTTAGGGGAATGTGTTTTTTTTAAATCAATTTCAATCTTGAGATGATGCTCATTCACTTTTATCAATATCTGAAATAGCTTGTCAAGACCTTTACTGTTTACTCTTAGCTTCAAGCCATACAGTAGTAAAGCACTGGCAGCTCGTTCCTATTTATTGTGTTGCACTGAAAATATATATATAATATTTAAACGCAACATGCAACAATTTGAAAGATTTGACTGAGTTACAGTTTGCCCACACGACACCATACACCCTGTCTGGCCGGTACAGTTGAAACCGGGGTTTCATCTGTGAAGAGCACACTTCTCCAGCATGCCAGTGGCCATGGAAGGTGAGCATTTGCCCACGGAAGTTAGTTACCACGCCGAACTGCAGTCAGGTCAAGACCCTGGTGAGGACGACGAGCATCTACAGTGGTTCCTCCTTTAAAAGTTGCAGCAGACTGCGGCACACCCTGCATGCTACTGCAGCATTCTGTGGCACGTCATTTAATTCTCAGCCATTTCTTCTATTACTGCAAGTTATTGGTAGTTTGACCACCAGAGGGCATCTTTGAGAAACATTTGATGGTATTCCGTATTGGCATTACCAGAGAATTTAAAACCTTTTTTGTAATAACATAGTATATGGGATTGATTTTAAGAAATTTGCCTTAATTAATTTGATTAATATTATGGTGTTTCCATTCAGAGAAAAATTGTAAGTTTGTAAATTCAGACCGTTTCGCTCTCTGGAGCGTTTCGCACACTGGACTTTCGGGCCGAGGACTAGGGTTCCTTTGAGGGTTCTGGCCTTACAACGGCAGTCAAGCACCCAAGCAAACTTTGGCTAGTTACTTCCAGACACAAATGAGACAACTCTGACCATTTTACTCGCCCTAGCAGAGCTGGTAAGGCAGTTTTCATGTTAACCAGAGCGTTGGTGACTGTAAATGTGCTGCTGGAAACAATTGAATTACATTTTTTCCCGACGTTTACTGATACCGGCCATATTCCATGGGTGTTGAGCCGCTCGTAAAGTAATTATTCTGCGCTCTGGTACACTCAGACGAGAGTGCTCTGAAATCCGTGTAGATAGTAGGCTGGACACATGACATTTTTAACAACGTTCTTTTCTGATTAAAAACTACTTCATTGCATCCGCAGTGGAGCCCAGTTTCATAATATGATCATGTTTTCCAGCTGCTTGCCGTCGTTTTGAAGTAATCGCGAAAATACCTTATTTTAGTGCATTTTTCACCCTGCCATCTCCTTTTAGTTCTATTGAGCACCGTGGCACCAACTCGCCTTCTGAACATTCTATTCCTAACTTATTGTTCAACGTCACAATGCCTGCTTCGCTATTGTTGGCAATGAGACCTGCTCACGTTGTTTTGTAGTTAAAATGTAAACAAGTAAAATAATATTGGAACTCTGCGGTCTTCCCATTGTTTCCTATCGGGAAAATGTAGGCATGTCTGTCTTTTGCCAAATATCTCACAATGTGTATATTTAGATTTTTTTTCAAGTCGGGTGTAACTGGTGTGAAATGGCTAGGTAGTTAGCGGGGTGCGCGCTAATAGCGTTTCAATCGGTGAAGTCACTCGCTCTGAGACCTTGAAGTAGTTGTTCCCCTTGCTCTGCAAGGGCCACGGCTCTTGTGGAGCGATGGATAACGATGCTTCGAGGGTGGCTGTTGTCTATGTGTGCAGAGGGTCCCTGGTTCGAGCCCAGGTAGGGGTGAGGAGAGGGACGGAAGCAAAACTGTTACATGGGCACAATTTTAATCATGAGAATCTCCTCTTTGTAATTATGTAAGTCTGGGCAGCAAGCTTGTTCATCATCGATCACTAGACCAGAAATAGTCGGAAGCTCTTATTTTTTTCCTACTTTTTCATTACGCAGACATAAGCACAGTTGACACCATCGAGGTGCGGATGTTTGCATTCTACACAAGTTGTTTTTTCCAATTTCGTCCGATGAACAGATTGTAGTGGTGAAATAAAAGGGATACATTTTTTATGGAATTCTAAGCATCACTCCAGTCAAAACAGACACAGCATCATTAAAATAATGGACTTTGATATGACTGAAAAATAATGTCTCAGAGATTCATACCTGAACCGCACCATTATTTGCCAAGGAAGAGTACATGATCAGTGAATATATTCATTGTACAGGCTACAATGTGGTTATCTCATGCGTGGTAATAATTACAGTACATGTATATATAGGATGTGCATCCTTGGCACAATAAAGTTATTATATTATACACTATCCATAGGCTTCATTAATGCCATTCAGACTTGAAGTTGATACAATCACTATGATAGCTGAGGTTCATAAATTGGTATAAATATTAGTTCAGAACCTAACGTTTTAGGGTCCATACACAGATCGGCTACATACTATAGCTAGCTACACATCCATAGGCATACAGTTATTTTTATCCTCCACTACACAGTAAGCAAGTAAATGGTTAGCTAGCTATGTTACTTCAGCTGCATTGCAAGGCAAGCTTTCACAATTGTACATTCAATTTGCATTTAATGCTTTAGCTAGCTAGATTTTTTACATCCACTGTTTCACAAGGCGACAGGTCCCTAAAACATTCAACAACACGAATTACAATTCATTCTCCTAACACTAGCTAGTTGGCTAATGTTATCTAATCAGATAACTTGCTAAATAGTGATTTTCGTTAATTAACTATATGACAAAAATATGCACAAACGATTGTCTCTACATTAACTAACATATTCCTCTCAATTGTACATTTTTGCTTGACTCGTTATGACATTATTGCAACTTACAATTGGTTCCGCCGTAATGTTTTGTCAGCCATCTTTGTTGAAGCACGCCACACATCAAGGTGGCTCGTGTCAAAATTCGTCATTGGAACCACTCGATATGATTGGTCATATAAAAACCTTGGGACCCAAATGCATAATGAGTGCTCTAACTCCCCCTTGTGGTGGTCTGGAGCAATGAAGCCGCGACGCTAGGTACCTCTAAGTCCCGCGGTGTAAGATCACAACTTTTAAAGGATGAACCACTGTAGATGAGCTTCCCTGAGACAGTTTGTGCAGAAATTATTTGTTTCCGCAAACCCACAGTTTCATCAACTGTCCGGTGGCTGGTCTCAGACGATCCTGCAGGTTAAGAAGCCAGATGTGGAGGTCCTTGACTGACGTGGTTACACACACATCTGTTATTATCTTTGCATAGTCACTTTAATAACTCTACCTACATGTATATATTACCTCGACTAACCTGTGCCCCCGCACATTGACTCTGTACCTGTATCCCCTGTACATAGCCTCGCTATTGTTATTTTACTGCTGTTCTTTACTTATTTGTATCTTTTTATTTCTTACTTTTTTAAGGTATTTTTCTTTAACTGAGTTGTTGGTTAAGGGATTGGATTGTAAGTAAGCATTTCAGAGTAATTTGACACGTGACAATACATTCTTTTATTTTTTTAATTGCACGCTCCCTCAACTTGAGACATCTGTGGCATTGTGTTGTGACAAAACTGCACATTTTAGAGTGGCCTTTTTATTGTCCCCAGCACAAGGTGCACCTGTGTAATGATCATGCTGTTTAATGGGGCGGCAGGTAGCCTAGTGGTTAGAGCATTTGGCCAGTAACCTTAAGGTTGCTGGATTGAATCCCCGAGCTGACAAGGTAAAAATCTGTCGTTCTGCCCTGGTTGACGGTAGGTTGTCATTGTAAATAAGAATTTGTTCTTAACTGACTTGCCTAGTTAAATAAAGGTTAAACATGAGCTTCTTGTTATGCCACACTTGTCAGGTGGATAGATTATCTTGGCAAGGGCGAAATGTTCACTAACAGGTATGTAAACACATTTTTTGAGAAATAAGCTTTATGCTAGGTTGTTTTATTTCAGCTCATGAATCATTACATTTTACATTTTAGTCATTTAGCAGACGCTCTTATCCAGAGCGACTTACAGTAGTGAATGCATACATTTCATTTCATGCATTTAAATATTTTTATTTATATTTTTTGTACTGGCCCCCCGTGGGAATCGAACCCACAAACACCATGCTCTACCAACTGAGCCACAGGGAACCAACACTACATATTGCGTCTATATTTTTGTTCACTATATAAATTATACATAAAAACTCTATGGTTAACTTTCTTGGTAGAGCCTGTTTCAAGGGCAGTCATTCAAAAATAATTTTAAAGGGGAAGAGAAGCCCATTCATGGTTTATCTCTGCTGGTGTCACTTTCTAAAATAGACGCCTCTCATGTGGTTAGAGTGTATGGATTGATCATATTGTAGCAACCTTAACCCAACACTTAGTGACCTCGTCAAGAGGTTTGGATCTCTTGGCATAATGGCTGAGGTGTTGGGTTGACCATCACTGGACCAGGGTTCGAGTCCCGATCGGGGGCTACACCCCGAATTCGCTTCAGTGTCGATGATGGACGCAGTCTCATGGTGTCCTGTTGGAAAATGACCTTACTGCTGCCACCAAGTCATTAAAGAAATCGTATGTCCAGTTATGCTTCTGCAGATTATCTAATCAAATAGATGACGTATAATTGTATCTAATTCTATGAGTTTCAAGATTATCATTGGTGATATCACAAACAGAGTTTGTGCTTAGTGATTAAAAAAAATGTAACAGGACAGCCCGGAGGTTATCTTTGTAGTAAACTACTCTCTGAAGATGAGAACCACCTTCAGTCACAAACAGCATTTAGATTGCTGTGATACCAGAAAGCAAAACTTTTTTTTAATGTCCCCTACACATAATAAAAACTCCAAGGGCATCAAAGTTACATACACTGATGGTGCGACTAGTAATGCCTGAATTAAGTTAGTACCAGCGTGGAACGTTTAATAAGTCACATCTTAAACTTGCTCTAATGTTGAGGATAACTTGTTTCATATGGCCACGCTACAATCCTCAAGCACATCAGCCACTACCTGGAATCAAGCCAAATGCCACAGCTGTGAAATGTACTGGTCCGTTTCGAGGAAAACGGCCACTGAGACAAACCAACGTCAGCTGTTGGTGGATCCACAGCTGCAATGGATTTGAAGGGCTCCCTGGCTTCTCTCTTATCACACTTGAGTATTTACATGGTGAGGGACAGTAACTCCTGTTTTAGGAGTCAGCCACTGTCACCCCGAGGGGTTTTGTATGTCTCTTATCTTTCACTGAAAAGCACAGAGCACATGGCATAAAGTGTCCTTCAAAGTGACAGATGAGTGAAATTGGGCACCTCCCCACTTGAGATCTTCGGAAAGACAGACCCTGCTAGTCAGAGGCCCATTGTTCCTGATGGTTTTTGAGAGGCATGTCAACCTTTTTTACTGGCGTAGAAAAGCTGTCAACAAAGGGCCAGGTTGTAACGGGAAAATGTCCTTGTGAGTTGATGTGATGAGATCTAAAATGCTGACCGCAAGTAGACTCTCTCACTCTCTCTCACTCTCACTCTCACTCACAGGGGTTAGTTTCAAGTCTTCTCTCTCTCTCTCACACACACACACACACACACACACACACACACACACACACACACACACACACACACACACACACACACACACACACACACACACACACACACACACTTGTTAGTTTCAAGTCTCCTCACTCACTCACTCACTAACACACAAACACACAGTGGTTAGTTTCAAGTCTCCTCTCACTCTCTCAGCTCCATGTGTCCCTGGCATCTTGCCCTGCGCTTTGAAGATGAGCTGAAGCTAACTAGACTTCCTGTGTCATCTCCTATCTGAACAGAGGTTGTGAACTGTCATCTACAAATCTGTGCACACGAACGTGTACAAATGAATGTTCACATTTGCTGCCTGTTGAGTTCATGGCAAGCATCAAACAGTTTGAAGTTTGTGTACGTCTTCTGTACATTCAAGCATTCAACACCTGACATGCAGTGTCAATATTAATGGTAAATAACTTTGGATATAGTAACTACTCTAACCGTACTTTATTAACTGATTTTGAAGCTTTTGTAAACTTCTCAAATTGGTGTCATGTCTATCTCTCTATCCTGCTTGATATTGATTATGAAAGTTGTTTCAAAGCAGTGGTGGAAAAAGTACTACATTCTCATACTTGAGCAAAAGTAAAGATACCTTAATAGAAAATGACTCAAGTAAAAGTGAAAGTCACCCAGTAAAATACTACTTGAGTAAAAGTCTAAAAGTATTTGGTTTAAAATATATTTAAGTATCAAAAGTAAATGTATGAATAATTAAAAATTCCTTCTATTAAGCAAACCAGACGGCACAATATTTTTTTTTTTTACGGATAGCCAGGGTCACACTCCAAAACTCAGACATCGATTACAAACAAAGCATTTGTGTAAAGTGAGTCCGCCAGATCAGAGGCAGTAGAGATGATCAGGGATGTTCTCTTGATAAGTGTGTGAATTGGATCATTTTCTGTCCTGCTAAGCATTCAAAATATAACGAGTACTTTTGGGTGTCAGGGAAAATGTATGGAATAAAAAGTACATTATTTTCTTTAGGAATGTAGTGAAGTAAAAGTAGTAAAAAATATAAATAGTAAAGTACAGGTACACCAAAAAACTACTTAAGTAGTACATTAAAGTATTTTTACTTAAGTACTTTAACACCACTGTTTCAAAGGGATGCTAAATTTAAAAAATGTATCTCATGGCACCTGGTTTGCATTCATTAAGGCACGCAATGGAAAAGGTTTTTCAACAGAAAATAAAAATAAAAGTTTCTTATTGGATAGATCCATGTTGATTTGTAGTCCCTCGCGGTTTCAGTCCATTTTCTTCCGTTTGTGGCTTAAAGAGCAACTGAATGTACCTATTCCGCATGTGTTTCTCTGTAGCTTAATTTCAGTCTTGGGATGCGGTTCGATGTGGCAGTTACTGATGTTTGTCCCCCATTAGACACCATAGTAACAAAGCCAGTATCACTTCCTCAAAATAGTCAGAATGAACCGAAGTTAACTCAAGTCATTTTTGCCGAGGAGGTTTTCAGTGGTGTAAAGTACTTAAGTAAAAATACTTTAAAATATTACTTACAGTAAATAGTTTTTTGGGGGTAAATGTACTTTACTTTACTATTCATATTTTTTTTTACATCTTTTACTTGTCCGCAACATTCCAAAGGAAAAGAATGTACTTTTTACTCCATAAATTTCCCCTGACAACTAAAAGTACTCATTACATTTCGAATGCTTAGCAGGACAGGAAAATGGTCAAATTCACACACTTTTAAAGAGATCATCCCTACTGCCTCTGATCTGGCGGACTCACTAAACACAAATGCTTCATTTGTAAATTATGTTGGAGTGTGCCCCTGGCTATCTGTAAAATAAAAATAAATTCTGCCATCTGGTTTGCTTAATATAAGGAATGTGAAATTATTTAGACTTTTACTTTTGATAATTAAGTATATTTCAAACCAAATTATTTTAGACTCTTTTAACCCTCAAGTAGTAAGTCCTGACGAACTCGCTTACAAAACTCAGTTTTGGACAAGGCTGAATTTATGAACAAAATTATCCTATTTACATTTTGTAGTCAATTTTGACACTAGAGTAAATGTTTCTGACTAATACCGATGCCACATAGGCCACTTAGTATTGTTTATTTCCTTCAGTTGCACTTTAATGAACATGTATGACTCATTTGAAGATATGAGGAAGATGTTTTTTGTTCATATTCACTTATTCAGAATAGGGGAATTGGTGCATGATATTGTCCCATTAAAACTGGAGTCAGAATGAATCTATACTGTAATTAAAAACCATTGCACAAAGACATTGTTAAAGTTGGTTCCAGTCAGAAAGGAAAGGCTTAGGTGTTAAATGTCATGCTAAGTGAGGAGCAAGTGCTCAGAATGCAATTTAGGTGCTGATTCAGTGTAGGGGGTCAAGCTCTCTGCTGTCTGCCTACTGTATTTAGCAGTTTTCATACCCCATTAAATCAGACATGAGGCTTTGACAGCTGTTTATCATACACTACAAACTTAATATTGATGAGACCAATTATGATTTACCCCAATAAGTGTGATTTTTGACATGATGCCAACATTATACTAAAATTACCATAAAGTTGTCTCAGCCTAATTATTAGCTCAACATTATACCATTTACTTGAAGTGCGAAAATATATCAGAGTTGCGTGGCTACCCAAACACCTAACTGCGGGCAAACGCTCGGCCACTCCCACGGACGTCAGTTTCTTTTCCACAATAAATCGGGATCTGAGTACCTCCCGGACTATTTCTAGAATGCAAATGCATTCTAACCATTCTGATTGATCCCAGAAACCGATGGGTTGGGCTAGATCCAGAAGAAGTCAGCATTGTCTTTGATACTCTGATTGGTTAGAGATGATCCAATCGCTGATTTACTTTGTATTGTACAACACCCCCTCATTTTGACTTCACCACAAACGACTTCAATGATGGCAGTCTCAGACTGAAGCATGCAGTGAAGATGGAGTAGTGAAAGAATTCACTTCCGAGTCCTCAGGCAAATATCAGAGAGCCTTTATGTTTAGAATGGCTATGGTTGAGAAGTAAGCTATAATAACCTAGTGGATGTTCAAAATGTTATTCAAAGCAATAGGAGCAGAAGAGGCATGGATTTCATATAGGTTTAATTAGGCCTATACTTTCATTGCAGGATATTGATTTGAAATGGATTTCACCGTTTTATTGTTTTGATAGGTGGACATTGGATAGCCTGAACTGAATTTGTTCCATCCCATGGAGGAAATAGACTTTGATTGGACAACCTAGATTTCAAAGACGCACAATACCGTCGTTGTCATTGGTTTGCATTTGGTTTGGAGATTTTCCGATTGGGGTTGATTCAAGGAAGACTTTGTAACAAAGTTTCCGCTTGATATTGATTTTTTCATAGTCCAGGGCGCCGCAGTGTCGTGAAGCAGGTTTGATTCATGCAGCAAGTTTTAATTGTCGGAGAAAACTTGATCGTTGAAGGTAGAACAGAGCGATATTGCAATTTCTGGCAGTTCATTTTGACCTCGGTAAACTTCGATAATAAGAATATTTTGAGAAAATCGTAGCTCTTGGAACGATATTTTAGTCGATGTCACAGCGCAACAGCAGCGTCTTAATGCAGCGCCTGGATATTATCTCCAGCATGCTACTTCGGAAGTAGGTCACCGTTTTACCACGTCTCTATTGGGCGATCGTTTTCTCGCAATTAAACCTCGACTCTGGTCATCATTTATAAAAGGTGTATTCTGAATTAAGAGTGGACTCAAACCGACCTTCCATCGGGACCGAAGGTAAAATTGCATAGCGGATATACGTCATATTTAATGTAAATCCTAATTGAGTGAGATACGTTGTAATAACATGCTTATAACCGCTTTATTAAGCATAGCCAGTGACCATAGTTATTCCTCGCCTTGCATCCACCTGAACCCCTACTTCTGATATTATACCACAGCCTGTCATCCTGTTAGAATATCCCATGTCGATGGCCGAACTCAATAATTCAGAACAGATTCTGGCAATGCATTATCAATCTCATAATGTGGGTTTCTGGGCAGACCATAATGACTGCCTATAATATGAAATATTCGATTAGTTATAATGAACACCCATATGAGTTATTAGTTAATCATAATGTGTGTTGCCGATCTAGTGGTTTTATAGCCCCGTGCTCATCATGGATGATAAATGAATGTGATAAACCCGGACGGTGATAATATGGATTCCATTGATATAACGCCCTGTGGGAACTGCACTGTAGCGCAAGGTCGCTTCCCTCACCATATCCATGGTATTTTGCCTCTCTCTCAGTATTCTTTGAGTTTAGGGCAGGTTTTGTGGGTTACACGATGATACTTTAAGATTATTAGGCTATTCCATATCCAGCAGTAGGCTATTTGTCACCATCCACTTGCAATGTGTTGGTCACTCATTGTGGCCAAACTGCAAATATTTCCCCAACACCAACTTTTGGTGTGATTGAAAGTAAAATAAAAAAAATAAAGAGAAAATATGTTTTAGATGCTATAGGCCTAGCATAGAAACATATATTTTTTTCTTAATCCAAGTTATTCAGAGTTTGACCCTTTCTCAATATAACGTTTCTGTAGAAAACAATGTGCTTCAGTTACACTTGATCCATTGCATAGCCTTTTGTCGTATCCCAATGAAGCAACTTGATTTGATATCCATAGACAGAAACTCAATGTGTGTCTCCTTCTGTTCTCTCCTTATCTGTAAATTAAATTAGTCTTTCTCATGTATTACATTTCATGGTCCACTGGAAATAATGGCCAACCAAATTGTGGGATGTTTGGAAGTGCAAGGCTAAAAATGCTGTGCAGAATCAAGTCAATTTGCCGTTGTTGTGGGTGTCATTTAAAACGTGTATGTCTGCTATAGAATAGGAAAATACGGAAGAAAGAACAACTAATCTTGTATAGAGTTGGCTTGTTTTTAGAAGAACAATTACATTTTGATTTGATTATGCTCTTAATACTTGTGGGAATTATTCTCTTAAACACATCTTAGTATTGATTTGTAAATGAAATGATCATAAACTTTGAAAACAATATTACCAAAACCACAGGCATCTGTTTAAAAAAATATATATATATATATTCTAGTCTTATCTTATTCTAATCTTGACTCAGTAGTGGGTTTGCAAAGGTTGCTATTTGTTTCTGAAAGATTGGAGGAAACCAGTGAAAGGATATTGTGAAGATGAACACTAACTGTGTTCAGTTAGTATTTGTTTTTCTTTCAAATACTGCGCTTGATTGAGCTTGCTTGGCACAATGAACTCAATGGAATAGTCCCAAAAGTGCAAACCCCACTTATCTGGCACTCCAAAGCTCGTACTTGAGAGAACCCAGATCTGTAAGCCACTTGTGTTTGGTAGCAATCATGCATATGAGGTGGCAGGTAGCCTAGTGGTTAGAGCATTGGTCCAGTAACCGAAAGGTTGCTGGATTGAATCCCCGAGCTGACAAAGGTAAAAATCTGTATTTCTGCCCCTGAACAAGGCAGTTAACCCACTGTTCCCTGGTAGGCTGTCATTGTAAATAAGATTTTTTTCTTAACTGACTTGCCTAGTTAAATAAAGATGAAATAAAATTACAAAAAATCCTGTACTTCTGTTCTAACTGATTTGTGGGAATAACAGAACTACATCAATAAGATGGCAGACTGGGTTCCTGTAAGGGAGGGATGTTTATGTCTTGGATGTGTGAATAAAACCTCCTCCATTCATGTCATAAGAATTTCCCACTGCCTCATGATATCAAACAAATGAATTGGGGGGGGTGACTTATGGGTGTTTTCCTGCATTGATTTCAGTGGGTAGTAGTCACACCAACATTTGAATGGTTGCAGATTGATGATAGGCCCATTTTATGATATGTTCATAGTATGATAGAAGATGAAGTGTCGTAAGAGAAAGCAAGTCATCATAAGGCTTCAGAAGATTATAGGTCATTTCAGGTTTTAGGTTTTATTTCAGTGCAGCCAGTATTGGAAAAAAAAACAAATTCAATCTGGGAGTCTTAGATATGAATGGCCACTGTGGAAAGTGGCGATTTTCTGAATTGTAAATGACAATCCACTCTTAGACATTCTGATTAGAATGTGATTGTATTTCCTGAGAGCTAAACGTTTATTGCAATTTATTCTGTGAGGATGTAGATAAAATAATATCTGAAGCTTGTTTGATGAATCACTTGGATCTGCACAATAGGATAAGGGCAAGATTTTGCTTTCCTGGAAATATGACTCGGGGGTGTGTGTGTGTGTGTGTGTGTGTGTGTGTGTGTGTGTGTGTGTGTGTGTGTGTGTGTGTGTGTGTGTGTGTGTGTGTGTGTTGGGTAATTCCTCCATGGATATGATCCTATGTCAGTCAGCACCGGTATCTTTCTGACCTTGTCGCTTTTTGAAACCCATATCCCCTCTGTGCTAACCGTTTTTACTACTACAGGCTTAATCTTTAAGCCAATTACCAGTTGCAAAATATGTGGTCAACCACATCAGTGTTTCAGCAGATAAAATATAGCTGTTTTTTATGGCCGTAATAAAAACTGAGCCAAACTTTCTTATTGGGCATTCATCCACTGTCATGTCGGTTTTTGCAAAAAACTCTCCCCATGTATTGATTTCTTGGTCTCCTCCCCCAGGGTCTGTATGAAGGGATGTGATGACCCATGCAGATACCGCCCCAGTGACTCCTGGGAGCAGGTAGGTCTGCCACATGCGGAGGCCATGGTGGGGGGAGCCCGGCCAAAACTAAAAAGAGGGAGGCCCAAGGAGGTAAAGAGAGGCAGTGTGAAGGAGAAGAGCAATGAACTGTGGGAAGAGGAGGAGGGCAGGAAGCTGGATCTATGCGAGGGGGACAGCCTCGACTGTCGAGTCCTTCTCACTCGTCTGGAGACAAGCGGTGATAAGGACAAGGAGAGCTGCTTGGAAACTCCAATAGAGCCCAAAGAAGAAGGGAGCAATAGCCTGGTGCGTGGAAGGACCAAGCCCTGCAAGTCTAGACAAAAGACCTGCAAAGCCTATCGGCTAGCGCTGGAACCAAACAATCAATCAAAAGTGTTGTGTACATTACCTGTTGTGGAACCTCGCAAACGGAGGCTGGCCTCTCTCAACGCGGAGGCTGTGAATAGTCTGCTCTTATACAGAGAACATCCGCAAGGGTCCAGACTCGCAAATAAGTTACAGTCCAATGGGAATCTGGCAAAGAATGCAATCATTTTGGGCCACAACACCCCAAGTGGTCCTAAGGTGGCAAAATCAGACATTTGTGGAACTGGAAGTTCCAAAAAACACCAAAAGGCTATGAAGATGGAGGACGTGGGTCTGCTGAGTCTGTACGGTCCCATCCCTCGGCGTCAGGCCAGCCTCAATGCCGCTGCTTTGCTCAAGATCACCAGCACCTCCTTCAAAGCCAAACACCGGGGGGCCAAGACCAACTACAACCAGCTGAGTGGGGTAGTGAGGATCAAGCTAAAGAAACGGCATCATCATGAACTCCATCACAGGCAATCCCAGGCCTATCCACAGCTGGTTCAGAGATGCTGTGATCTCTGTAAAAGGGAATACTTCCACCCAGAACCCCAGTGGGAGGGGACTACAGGGGGGAATGGCTTCATCAGATCTGACTTCCAGTGTGGATCTTTGCTTGGCTACCTAATGAAGTCTGTGGAGGAGCCAGTCGAGACCCAGGTGACTCCTTCTTTCTGCTGCTGCTCCCAGGAAAGGTCGGGGGAGTACTGCCACCGACTGGCCCTGTTCCTTGGCCAAAAGAGCTTCGGTGATGACGAACTTGAGGACCATTCGCTCTCCAAGGACTACCTCCTCTCTCCCCATTCCCTTGCCCACCCACATGCCCTGACCATAGGCCCCCACCCTTACCCATGTTTCTCAGGCTATTATGTCCACTTTGCCCACCACGAGACCTCCTCTACTCTCATGACCTCCATGAGCTCCAGCCCCATGCCCTACCCGTCCTCTTCTGTGGCCTCCATCACGTTGTGCCCTGGTGGGGTCCAGAGTCCCAAGCTGCTGTCCCCGACCAGCTCCCACCCCTCAGGAATCGCCCACCCGGTCTACTGCTATGGAGAACCCTGCAGAATCAGTCGCTACCCCTACAGAGCAGTAACAACCCTCGCCAGCAGGGGGTGTTGCTATAATGCAGGTTGCTCCAGCTGCAGCCATAACATCAAGATGGGTAAGAGAAGGCAGAAATGCCTATAGATTTGTAGTAATAATGATGTGAATGGGTCATGATGATTGCA
Source organism: Salmo salar (assembly GCF_965601325.2). NCBI lineage: Eukaryota > Metazoa > Chordata > Actinopteri > Salmoniformes > Salmonidae > Salmo > Salmo salar. The sequence continues at coordinate 9,819,306 of NC_138291.1, forward strand.
GAGTGTTAACCGCATATTTGAGATGGCTCAGTGACCTCTTTTAGTCAATCAGTCAAATCAGCAACAATCTGCCGAGAAAATTCTCATGTTTTTACCTTTTTTAGAATACAGAGAATCAGAAATGTCACAGGTGAGGCAAGAATCTAAAGTTTTCAAGAAAGTTGTTCAGTTGTGTTCTAGGGTTAGGATTAGGTGTTCTAGGGTTAGGATTAGGTGTTTTAGGATTAGATGTTTTAGGATTAGGTGTTTTAGGGTTAGGATTAGGTGTTCTAGGGTTAGGATTAGGTGTTCTAGGGTTAGGATTAGGTGTTTTAGGATTAGGTGTTTTAGGATTAGGTGTTTTAGGGTTAGGATTAGGTGTTCTAGGGTTAGGATTAGGTGTTCTAGGGTTAGGATTAGGTGTTCTAGGGTTAGGATTAGGTGTTCTAGGGATTCATTCAGTGGGATCTAAAAGCCTGGTAGGGTTTAAATCCACATCCCTGCCCGCCACTCTAGCCATTAGTTGGGTGACTAGGTCCAATGAGTAATCACCACAGATTGTGTAAATAGAATGTACTGTATTTACTATTGAAGCTGTGGAGTATTCGTCTGGAGATGCCAAGCTGTGCTCTCTGATCAACCAAACCCCATTTACTCCCAGTGGTAATATAAACACTACTGTTCATAGTTTGGGGTCACTTAGAAGTGTCCTCGTATTTGAAATAGAAGCACATTATTTTGTCCATTAGAATAACATAAAATTGATCAGAAATACAGTGTAGACATTGTTAATGTTGTAAATGACTATTGTTGCTGGAAACGGCAGATTTTTAATGGAATATCTACATAGGCTTACAGAGGCCCATTATCAGCAACCATCACTCCTGTGTTCCAATGGCACGTTGTGTTAGCTAATCCAAGTTTATCATTTTAAAAGGTTAATTGGTCATTAGAAAACCCTTTTGCAATTACGTTAGCACAGCTGAAAACTGTTGTTCTCATTAAAGAAGCAATAAAACTGGCCTTTAGACTCGTTGAGTATCTGGAGCATCAGCATTTGTGGTTTCGATTACAGGATCAACAAGGCCAGAAACAAATAACTTTCTTCTGAAACTCAGTCTATTCTTGTTCTGAGAAATGAAGGTTATTCCATCCGAGAAATTGCCAAGAAACTGAAGGTATCGTACAACGCTGTGTACTACTCCCTTCACAGAACAGCGCAAACTGGCTCTAACCAGAATAGAAAGAGGAGTGGGAGGCCCCGGTGCACAACTGAGCAAGAGGACAAGTACATTAGAGTGTCTAGTTTGAGAAACAGACACCTCACAAGTCCTCAACTGGAAGCTTCATTAAATAGTACCCACAAAGCACCAGTCTCAACGTCAACAGTGAAGAGGCGACTCCAGGATGCTGGCCTTCTAGGCAGAGTTCCTCTGCCCAGTGTCTGTGTTCTTTTGCCCATCTTTTATTTTTATTGGCCAGTCTGAGATATGGCTTTTTCTTTGCAACTCTGACTAGAAGGCCAGCATCCCGGAGTCGCCTCTTCACTGTTGACGTTGAGACTGGTGTTTTGCGGGTACATGTGGAATCATTTCAGCCTGTCTGTGTGTGTGTGTGTGTGTGTGTGTGTGTGTGTGTGTGTGTGTGTGTGTGTGTGTGTGTGTGTGTGTGTGTGTGTGTGTGTGTGTAACATGTGGAATCATTTCAGCCTGTCTTGTGTGTGTGTGTGTGTGTGTGTGTGTGTGTGTGTGTGTGTGTGTGTGTGTGTGTGTGTGTGTGTGTGTGTGTGTGTGTGTGTGTGTGTGTGTGTGTGTGTAACATGTGGAATCATTTCAGCCTGTCTTGTGTGTGTGTGTAACATGTGTAATCATTTCAGCCTGTCTTGTGTGTGTGTGTGTGTAACATGTGGAATCATTTCAGCCTGTCGTGTGTGTGTGTGTGTGTGTGTGTGTGTGTGTGTGTGTGTGTGTGTGTGTGTGTGTGTGTAACATGTGGAATCATTTCAGCCTGTCTTGTGTGTGTGTGTGTGTGTGTGTGTAACATGTGGAATCATTTCAGCCTGTCTTGTGTGTGTGTGTGTGTGTGTGTGTGTAACATGTGGAATCATTTCAGCCTGTCGTGTGTGTGTGTGTGTGTGTGTGTGTGTGTGTGTGTGTGTGTGTGTGTGTGTGTGTGTGTGTGTGTCTGTGTGTGTGTGTGTAACATGTGGAATCATTTCAGCCTGTCTTGTGTGTGCGTGTAACATGTGGAATCATTTCAGTGTGTGTGTGTGTGTGTGTGTGTGTGTGTGTGTGTGTGTGTAGCATGTGGAATCATTTCAGCCTGTCTTGTGTGTGTGTGTGTGTGTGTGTGTGTGTGTGTGTGTGTGTGTGTGAGTGTGTGTGTGTGTGTGTGTAACATGTGGAATCATTTCAGCCTGTCTTGTGTGTACAGTATCGAGCTGTGGTACAAAGATTAACTATATATATATATATATATATAATATATATATATATATATATATAGTTTGTTAATACACACTCAAGACAGACTGAAATGATTCCACATGTCATTTCAGCCAGGAGTCCCATAGCCCCTTTACAGTACTTGAGTAACTGCCTCTGGAGCAGTGGATGACGACTGAGGGAATTTGTTCTCAGCTGGTCTGTGGTCAGATCGTATTTGTCGGGGACCACAGCAGCACTCATGACCTCATTTAAGAATGCTGATTACAGATCAAGATGGCGTGTCGTTGGCTAGCCCGCTCAGAGGCACTATTAGCTGAGGTAAATTGGTATTTGGCGATGTCTTGTTGCCTCTGTTGAGCTGCCTGCTTTGATGTGACACAGAAATCGACCCTTTTCCCCTGACAAGTGACGGAGACTTCTGTTTTTATTTCCTACTACCACAAGCTATCCGATTGCGAGAGTCTATTATAATGTGACATTTGTTGTATCATCCTAGCTGGCCTTAATGTTCAGGTGAACCTGCTCTAGTGTGGTGGGTTGATTCCTTTGGGGTTTTCAAAGACTCCACACACACTCCTACATTACAGTACATAATCTCCACTTCCATTGTGTACAGAGCCAATCATGCATCAGCTGATGGAATCCTAGATTTCCAGGAACAAACACTAGTGGTATATGAATGCTGACTGAGATGATGGGAGGCAAGTAACATAAATGCTATAATTTAAAAATATATATATAAGTACAATTATTTGCATAATAGGTGCCTAAACGCTATTCACAACAAAAAAAACATCTCTCCACTGCATCACTATTACAGTATCATAATTATTACATTATTCCAGAAGGTTCAGTTGTGTCAAGTCGGATAACAGAAAGATGTGAACATGTAGACAGCAACATTAACACATAATGGATACAAATGCTGACAAGGTTTATGCAAGATAAAATGTAAGTCACAGCCATCCATTTTCCTTTCAAAGCCGTACTGGTGCCTGTACAAAACTTTTAGCAGCTCTGTTGGTTCGCTCCCTGAAGGCAGTGCTGCATGTTGGCTGTTCAGCGGATGTGTAACATCCAAGATTATTTTATTACCCCTTTTTACTTGTGCGCTCTTTGTAAATGTCTCAGAGAGCCTTTTGCTTGTACAGATGTATGTTCCCTCCCTCTGATCACTCTCAATATCCTTATCCAGCTCTCTGATTCCACACTTCCTGTCTGGGGTCCATCAGGCCACAACAAATGGCCATCTCTGCTACTCTGATGTGCATTTGTGGCCAGCCCTGTGGCCAGCCCTGTGACTCACAGCTACAATTAAGACAGCGGATACAGATAGTGTTCTTATCTCTACTGCACGCAGCATCACTGTTTCAATACCAGTGGCGCTGAAACAGAGTGGCCCATGGCAGGAAAGGAGAGGATGAATGTGAAGTAAGATGTGCTGGTGAGTGTGCGTTTAAGAGACTGATCACTCCAGTGTCTGACAGTTCCACTTTTCTCCACAGAAGACTACTCCTCGCCTTTGGAGGACCACAGCCCCCCCTCTGTCCCAGTTTCCCCCGCACCAGGCTGCCTCGCCACCGCCGGCGCTCCCCCAGCCAGCCAATCAGTGCCCTGCCTCCAGAACCCTCTATCGGACCCCAGCCAACCGAGGATTCCGCTGCATGTGACGCGGGAGTGTCCTCAGAGTGCAAAGCCACCCAGCAGCTCTCGGTCTGGGGTCCGTGGTGGCTCCCATATTCAAGACAAGCATCAGCTGGGGCCTGCCGCCAGCGGAGCTGCCAAGCAGCAGAGGATCACCCGTCGCCGGGCAACCAATGGCTGGCTGCCCGTGGGCGTGCCCTTCGAGAAGGAGGTTTTCGCTGTGGTATGTGTCGCTGTGTGTTAAGAGATACTGGTTGTACCTTTTAAGTTAGCTAGCTGAGGCTACAGAATATTAGAATTTCCTCTAAAGGAAAACTTAGTCTGTATGCATGTATGGTATTATTACCATCCACTCTTACTTCTGTGCTAAAAACAATGCTAATAACCGGGTGATTAGCATGTGCTAACAAGACTGTTAATAACCGGGTGATTAGCATGTGCTAACAAGACTGTTAATAACCGGGTGATTAGCATGTGCTAACAACACTGTTAATAACCGGGTGATTAGCATGTGCTAACAACACTGTTAATAACCCGGTGATTAGCATGTGCTAACAACACTGTTAATAACCCGGTGATTAGCATGTGCTAACAACACTGTTAATAACCCGGTGATTAGCATGTGCTAACAACACTGTTAATAACCGGGTGATTAGCATGTGCTAACAACACTGTTAATAACCAGGTGATTAGCATGTGCTAACAACACTGTTAATAACCGGGTGATTTGCATGTGCTAACAACAATGCTAATAACCAGGTGATTAGCATGTGCTAACAACAATGCTAATAGTATGTCCCAACAACAATGACATATTGACTATGTTTCCAGGGGGAAGAGACGACAGTGTTGCGCAAATGTTTCGAAGGAGTACAGCGAGACGGGGAGGTCATTCGGGTTCGAGACACAGTCCTGCTGCGCTCCGGTACCAGGAAGAAGTCTCTGCCCTACGTAGCCAAAATCTCAGCCCTGTGGAAGGACCCCGAATCAGGTGAAGTTCTGCCTTTTCACACATTTCTAAACTGATACAGATGGATGAAAAATACAACTATAGCCGTGTTTAAAAAACGCTTAAAATAGTGTTGGTTTTGTTTTAAATACTTGGTCGGCACTTAAGTGAGCTTGCCTGGCACAGACGGTGTGCCAGGCAACTGATGGAGTAGTATGAAAAAGTACAAAACCTGCCCATCTGGCATTCCAGTCAGCAATCAAACGCTCTGTTTGCCACAAACTTTTGTAGAATGTGATAAAAAAGTTTAAATGATTATGGATAGTCTCCCTACACATCACATCAAATGTTCAATTCGATACAACTTTAGTAATCCTCTTCTCACTCTGAAAATGGCACTGTCTGTGTGTCCTCAGGAGAGATGATGATGAGCCTGTTTTGGTTCTATCGCCCAGAACACACACAGGGAGGACGCGATCCCAACACTCACTGTGAGGTGAGTTCTCCAGAAAGCCCAGTTCACACGGTGAGGTGAGTTCTCCAGAAAGCCCAGTTCACACTGTGAGGTGAGTTCTCCAGAAAGCCCAGTTCACACTGTGAGGTGAGTTCTCCAGAAAGCCCAGTTTACACGGTGAGGTGAGTTCCCCAGAAAGCCCAGTTCACACGGTGAGGTGAGTTCCCCAGAAAGCCCACTTCACACGGTGAGGCGAGTTCCCCAGAAAGCCCAGTTCACACTGTGAGGTGAGTTCTGTGGAAAGCCCAGTTCACACTGTGAGGTGAGTTCTCTGGAAAGCCCAGTTCACACTGTGAGGTGAGTTCTGTGGAAAGCCCAGTTCACACTGTGAGGTGAGTTCTCCAGAAAGCCCAGCTCTCACTGTGAGGTGAGTTCTCCAGAAAGCCCAGTTCATACTGTGAGGTGAGTTCTCCGGAAAGCCCAGTTCTCACTGTGAGTCGAGTTCTGTGGAAAGCCCAGCTCTCACTGTGAGGTGAGTTCTCCAGAAAGCCCAGTTCATACTGTGAGGTGAGTTCTCCGGAAAGCCCAGCTCTCACTGTGAGGTGAGTTCCCCAGAAAGCCCAGTTCACACTGTGGCTGCCATCCCCAATGTTTGTGCAGACTCAGCCTGGGAAAAGAGATGGCAAACACATTGTTTCCATTTAATTATATATTTCCTGGAGAAATAGGCTGTACAGGCTTCCCGTTGTCAATATCCCCCAGGAACAAACACACTTTGTTCACCCAGGCTATGAATAATAAACAGCAGCCTTATTCACAATGCTCTGCGAGAGAGAGCTGGGGTGTGTTCAGTAGGGAGAAAACGTTTTGAAACCGGGAGGCACTAGCTGAACTCGTCCAATGAAAAAAACTGATTTTCATTACGGTTGTAAAATGTTTTACTACAGTGTGCTCTGCTGAATACCCTGGGCTTTGAGAAGACCAAAGCTACTGCTCTGCTTTACGGAAGTCTCTGAAAGGATAACCAGCTGGGATTAAATCAAAACTTAGACTGCACCATTTTTTGAATTCGCATGCCTGGGTGATTTCCTGATGGGGAAGTGGGTTGAAAAGGACTATACAGACTTTTCTGATGTACAAACTGATATTTTAGAGTTGGTTACGGGTTTGGTTGAGGGTCAATTTTAGATTTTGGCTAGTCAGTTTGCACATCAGAAAAGTCTGTATAGACCTTCCCAAGTGGGTCTTGATGATGATGATGATGATGATGTCAGACATACATAGTTAGGGGATCATTCAGAAATGACATATTTTGATACAGTATGTTAAATCGCTGAACTATCCCTTTACGCTGCTGCTTCCCTCTGTTTATTATCTATGCAGTCACTTTAACTCTACCTACATGTAAATATTACCTCAATTACCTCGACTAACCGGTGCCCCCGCACATTAACTCTGTACCGGTATCCCCTGTATATAGCCTCGCTACTGTTATTTTACTGCTGCTCTTTAATTATTTGTTACTTGTACTTTTATCTATTTTTTACTTAACACTTATTTTTTCTTAAAACTGCATTGTTGGTTTTTAGGGGCTTGTAAGTAAGAATTTCACTGTAAGGTTGTTTTTGGCGCATGTGACAAATAACATTTGATTTGTTTTGGTTCATGAGATTCATACAGTTTTCTCCCCTCTTGTCACCCAACTTCCTTTCCAGAATGAAATTTTTGCATCTCGGCATCAGGATGAAAACAGCGTGGCCTGCATTGAAGACAAGTGCTACGTGTTGACGTTAGCACAGTACTGTAGGTAAGGTCTGTTCATCTCTGATGGGAGATGGGGTGTGAGAATGAATAGTATGTGGGAGACACAAGATGTTGAGTGGATTGTATTACATTTTATTTGTTGCATTGTATTTGTTCACTTATTTGCGCAGTCTTTTTGACATGTCCTTTGGCTTGGTGTTTCAGATATTGTGCCATGGTGACTCGTCAGGGGGAGGATCTCCCTGAAAGTGCCACCAAAGTGGTGCCGCCTTCCGTCGAATACGCCGTCCCTGCCCACTGCTGTGTGCCAACGGACATCGACCCTGACCTGGTGTTCATGTGTCGCCACGTCTACGACTTCCGCTATGGACGCATCCTGAAGAGTCTGCAGTAGCACTTGTGAGGATAGTGGTGGAACGGAGGAATCTTAAACAGTGAAAGAGAAGGCTGAAAAGACAGGATTTTGAGACCGAACAAGCCACTCTGTTTTGAAAGGAGTGGAAGATGTTGACAGTTTTAGGCTGAGGAAGTCTCTAAGTCTGGAAGTGCTTTTGCCCAATGTCTCTATCTCTCACTCTGAGGGATTTGCAAAGGGTCACACTTGGTCAAAGAGGAATTGTGTTTTATCATCCCGAGCACAAATCCCCTTTAATAAAACTGATTTGCCAAATTATTATTTTATTTTTGCATCGTCCCATGACTTTGCCTGTATCTATGTGGGTTATTAGTTACGTTGTGTTGGCAGATGGTATCAGTTAAGACTTGTTTTGTATTTAATGGGATGACTCATGAATTAGATGGTGGCTTAACATATTTATCTGTAGTGATTTAGTCTAGAGTTTAAGGTTTAATTGGCTTATAAGTGCAGAGAAATATTTATTTCTATATGGAGACATTTTTAATTTATTTTTTAAAGTAATTTAAGAGTGCATTAATTTAGTATTTTCAAAGCAAGGAAGGCAACTACGAGATAATTATCATTCCTAAGTAGAAATGATCCATGGGGTTCGCCAAACACTAACTCTCTGTCTGCACTGTCTTAGAGGTAAAGTACCAGTGAATCCCAAACCAGCCTCTCGCCTATACCTCACCCCTACCAACTATACCTTACTCCTACCAATTCATGGCCCTATGTAGTCACGTGTTGCTGACAAAACTCCCAGAGTGGCGAGGGGATTAAATAAACCCGTTAACTTCGGGACACACTCTTGACTTGAATTATGCAATTCATGTATGACATTTAAATAATAAGAGCATGAAATTCAAATGAACAAATTCCCCTTGTCATTTTACAGGATATAAATCAGACACAACAAATGCTCCATTCTTTTGTATGAAATTGTACAAAATATATTGCGTTACATGTTGGAATAGCTGTTCGCTTTGGAACCGGCAGCTTTGCTGGCTCGGTCGAAGTGGCTATCGAAGGGGCTGATCATTTTCGCACCCTCAGCTTTGGGACACTTGTTCATATGAAGGAGGTGCGCGTGAAAGCGCAAATGGAGGGCTGAGGGGTGAGGGGAAGGGACTGGTTTGGGATTCAGCATGAGAATGACCAGTGACTCAACCGGGCCACCCCCACGATAGTTGTTTGTCCCTACTACCCTGCCTTGAATTGACCAATGAACGGGGGTTTGAACACAACACCCACACTGCCGTTACCCATAATAACTTGCCTTACATCCCGCCGGTTGACATCTAGGACGCAAGCTCCAATACGTACAGTTCACACCTCACCAAAAAACCTGCCTTCCATCTAAACCAAGGTTGCCAGTGAGTGGAGCTACAGTTCAGTACAAGCCCCTCCCCATGTTACTGTGCACTAATCCATGTTCCATTATGAGATCATCGACTGTGTCCTTAAACTGAAAAAGCTACTGATTCGTTAACATGGAAGTCACACTGTGGATTCATCTACATGTGTGTTTGCTTAGATCAGAGGGAATCAAAGTTTGGTATCACAGTTCCTGGAAAAACCTCCTATCTGATCAACACACATATACACACACACACACACACACACACACCACACCTGCTTCTAAGATGTATCTCGATGTATAGGGCACAAGCCATAGGAGTATCCTCTTACACGCTCAAGTCCTTTTTATGTCCAATCGAGATGCGATCGATTTTTCTTACATTGACTGTTGTGCCTGCCTGTCTCGGTGAACTCGGTGTCCAATAACTTTCCATGAAAAGTAGGCCAAGATTATTGTTATTTTTTATGTCTTTTTTAAATGCCTTTTTTCATGAAATTATGTTAATTGCTAAGAAATGTATGTACCAAAAAGGGTATAGAATGAGTGTAAAATGTCCCATTCAACTCATTCCCCGGTGTAGAAAACTCTCAATTCCAAGTTTCTTTGTTCTTGTGTGCATATATTCCGAGTTTTAGAGGTTCTGGGAATTCTGGAAAAGGATATTCATAGCACAGTGTTTGTATTATTTAACATGTAATATACAAATATTTGAATGGAATAAACAATTAGTTTTAACCCAAGAGTCTCATTTGATGATGTTGCAAAGTCAATAGGGCAAATCTTTGCATACGTTCTTCTTCCTCTTTTTCTCTCCCCACTTTAATATATATTTTAAAGTTTGTGTGTAATTTCCTTCTGGTCCTGTAAGGTGGGTGAGCTGTTGCTAGGAACAGGCTGAGAAGTGTACTAACAACAACCCACCACAAGGTGTCATACTAGTTCATCTCTCAGTGTTTTATTTAACATCATTCTGTCTTCTGACAAATACAATATTGATGTCTCCATGGGCCGTATGCATCAAGCATCTCAGAGTAGGATCAGTTGTGTCTTTTAGATCACAATTAATTTTGTTTACATGGACAGTGAAACCTGATCCTAGATCAGCACTCCTACCCGGAGACACTTGATACCCACAGACCCAGAAGTTCTTTCATATTGATCCTCCAATCCAATAAATATTGGAACAATATGATAAAAGATATTTAATTGTTGACCTTTTACAGATTCCTCACATGACTCCGCTTTTTACCGAAACAGTGGCGGGGAGACAATCGTTAATCGTTTCAACTGTGGGATTGCCCCTTTAGTAAGGCATGATAATGTACAGGAAATACAGACGTGACGTAGAGACGCCATGAGGAGTGTGAAGAGGAGACAAAGACATCTGTTTTTGGCCCACTACTCCCAAGTCTGCGCCAAACCCATCCTTAACTAGAAAACATGGATCCACCTCTCCTTGTTAGTTAATGGAGGCCATTCATGTCTTCTTGTTGAGTGGATCAGGAGATGGGGGTGTCAAGGAGATAGAGATGTGTGGCGTCTTTCATCCAATACAGTAATTAGGGGTGTCATGCATATTCATGAGGCTCTCTTACCACTCAATCAGCTTCTGGGTTTTGAATACCATGGTACATTTGCATGTCTAACAGCATGCATGTTTGATGTTTGATAAAAACCTAATGAAGGGTAAACTTCTTAGTTTTATCCCCTTGTAACTGTAATTGACCCAAACTGTACAACATCTGTGCACTGAAACATATGGTGGATCGAAGTCCATTTGCACTAGGGACCTTGTAAAAGTGTATCTCTACAGCAGCTTGCGGAGGTATGAGTGGAAATACACACACGTTGACACACACACACACACACACACACGTGGACACACACATACACGTTGACACACACACACGTGGACACACACACACGTTGACACACACACACACACACACACGTGGACACACACACGCGTGGACACACGTGGATAAATACACATGTGGATACATACACATACGTGGACACACACACGTTGACACACGTGAGAGAACACACATGCATACAACTACACCCAAGGCAATAGATGAATAAGGGAATGAACTCTAAGAAGTTAACCCTTCATAAGCTTTTATCAAACAAACATGCACAAATACATGCACACACACACACACACACACACACACACGCAAAACAGTAGATAAATACACCTAAATACACTTAGAAAATGGAGTGCACCTGCATCACTCATCCCATTTTCAGCTGTCCATAACATTTTCAATTTGGAGTACTTCACTTTTCTTAACAAAAAACATTAGTGCATCAATTTAATCTGTTTGTGACTTCAAGCTCATGTTATTTACGGATGTTCTTCCGTCTAATTCAAGGTCTCGGTGTAATATTGTTTTTCTGTATTTTGAGACATGTAATTTTCTACCACATCGCTTGTTATGTCAATTTGGTCTGTAAACAAAGGCTGGTGGCATCCATTTCCCATTTCCTCTTGACCTCAAAGGTACCAGAGCAGATTGCTCAGTTCTTGTTGCTGGCGGAGTCAAAAGGGCAGCACATTATGTTCTGAGCAATCATTTATGAATGGGTAACTGCAGTGGAAGCAATTATTAAGCTTTTATTAATGTTTGTTTTTGGCTTGAAAGTCAATTTCATTCCTTCTAAGTTGGCTGTAGTATAGAGATGTGGCGGGAGTGAATGTGGATATGCTAGGACATAACTAACCAGTCCAATTCTAATCTTTCTTCCACTCTTTTGGTCTTTTGACCAATCAGTATTGCCAATATTTGGGAAAAAAGATCAGAATTGGACTGCCTGTGTAAACACAGTCATCGGAAAGTAAGTCAAATGATGTGACCTGTAGAAATGTATTTGTCCACCCTAGGGCATGTGGTATAGGCTACCGGTCTTTGAATGTGTCTCATATTGACAGCTCTATAATGAAAGGGTTGGTGTGAGATCCTTCATACCATTTCAGACTAGATTAATCCATTAGTCTCTTTTTTTTACAAACAATCCAGACTTGGAGGGAAGTGATAAGAGCAGGATGGGGAATTGTCCCAGGTCTGCGATGAGCATCATGAGGACCAGTGATTGAACCACCGACTATAGAAGTTCCTTTAAACAGTACAGAAAAGCATTGAAGAATTAGTCTCTTCTAAAGTCGCTGGAGCGCACAGATTCCGGTGAGCAAGACTATTGAACAGTGGTCTATTTTAGTTCTGGCTAGCATTCGGTTCCCTTAATCCAGAATGTCATAACTTTCCAATAGGCTCCTGAGAGAGAACCCTTGCTTCTGGCAAACAGCTCTGGGAAAACCTTGGCCAATTTTTCAGCAAGCTCATATTTTCACATGCTAATTAGTTTTGTGGTAAACTGTTGCGGCGACTTGTGAACTTCAGGTAAACAATTCTGGCAAATATTCTACTATTTGCTGCAAACTCATCATGAATATGCTTCTTTTTTTTTTACTTTGTGTATAACAACATTGAAATGTCTTATCTACTTAAACCAAATTACATATAACTTTAAATACACTTGCCTCTCACAGAGAAAACTAAACGTAACATACTGCATTTACTAAATATATTAAACAACATGTATTCAATGTCTTAACAGATCAAAATAAATCCAATACAATGTTTTGATCCATCTCACAATGAAAACATTATGCAGAGTGCCACAATACACCTTAAAATCATCAGCATGCTAATGAAGAAAAGAGAAAAGACTGGATATTTCCCAAATAAATTGTTTATTATATATTTGTATCTTCTTACAACATTTACATGCGAGAAATGTGAACACTATAGGGATGTTAACCTTACTATGTTTAATGAGGCAACTGCCGAATTTACTTGAGCCATGTGATAACTAAGCAACAAGCATTCAACTAATAGAAGTTTAAAAGAGAATGAAAAACAGTTAAATAATTAAAACAAGAAAAACATCATCAATCCCAGTTCAGAACTATTGCCTTTTTGAGTGAACTTTGGAGATGCCGGCCCTGTGGAAGTCCTTTGTCCAAAGCGTGTTGAATGCATGCACTGAAACAATCAGAAAACACAAAACAAAACAACATTAAGATACTGAAAACAATTACTTAAAACATTTTATATTTTGGCATCTTATTAAAAGGCAGACTCAGCGACTAATGGGCAGGTATGAATTTGGAAAAGCTGTCAGGAATCCCGCTTCCTGAGTCTGTTTTCTGCCTGAGCTGACAGTTTTTTTGTTTTGGAGTCTGTTTCCTGAGGTTCCTGAACGCACCCTGTCTGGTTGCCAGGCGACGAAGCTAGGCGGGAGATCTCTTAATTACCCGCACCTGCATCTCATCAGCACACCTGGTCCTGATCATCACCTCTTCTCTTCATAAGCTCTAACCTGACATCCATTCCCTGCCGGATCGTTAGCAATGAACAGTATGTTGTGTCAGCGTATCAGCTTCATGTTACCAGAGTTAGTTTTGATGTTCTGTACTTTTTGCCGGTTACTCACCCCCGTTTACTCTGTCTACAGTCATCCTCCCGGAACATCCAACTCCCTTGCCTTGCCTGGCCGTCGGTGGTTTCAGTGACTTCATTGGATCTGCCTATTCACTCTCATCAACTCACCTCCGCTGCCGCTCCGTCTCCTGGATTATTTTTTGAGGTACTACTAAAGTCTTTTTTTTGGGGATATCTTTACTTATCTATTTATATTTTTGACCTTTTTTTTTAAAACTTTTGCTTTACTACATTCCTGAACAAAATAATGGAATTTACTCCGTACATTTATCTTGACACCGAAAAGTACTCATTACATTTTGAATGCTTAACAGGACATAAAAATTGTCCAATTCACCTACTTATCAAGAGAACATTCCCGGTCATCCCTAGTGCCTCTGATCTGGCAGACTCACTAAACACAAATGCTTGCTTTGTAAATTATGTGTGAGTGTTGGAGTGTGCCCTTAGCTATCCATAAATAATAATAAAAAACTAAAATATATATAATATAAGCAATTTGAAATGATTTATACTTTTACTTTTGATATTTAAGCATATTTTTGCAATTTCATAAAACTTTTGATACTTAAGTATATTTCAAACCAATACTTTTACAAGTTTACTCAATATTTTAACGGGTGACTTTCACTTTTACTTGAGTCATTTTGATTAATTAATCTTTACTTTTACTCAAGTATGAAAATTGGGTACTTTTTACACCACCGCATGAACGCCCCCCCCCCCCCCACCCACCTCGAGCAGCCATCTAACGTATGTTTCCCCATTCTATACAAATGTGTGCAACCAGCGACATTCAAACGAGGCTTCAAAGAAAACGAATGGGACTGTAGCGACTGTGTTGACATCAAAATCTGTGGTGTGAACTAGGTTTCTTTTCAAGCGTTGATTGACATGGTAATGGCTCTATAGTATTGGAGAAAAGTTGAGAACTGACCCCTCCGACGCTGTACGTTACATTGTGACGTGTCATGAGGTAATGTACAGCACGCATAAAGGAACTAATTATGTCTTACAGCCCTCTCTCCACCAGGTGTAGCACTTCTCTCACCGTTTAAAAACAAGAAATGGACAGGGTAAGGGGGATACCTAGTCATTTTTTGTGTCATCACTGCAAGCTATCATGACTCTCAAAAGCCGCTGTCTACTTCTGAAGATCACTTTAGCACCACCCTAAAAACCCGATTCAAATTCGACACAAACCTTCAAATAGGTATGTAATGACACATTATATAAACTCTTTAGAGTGTTTTATTTACATTTTAGAGGCGATAAGTTGGTCAGATCGAGTGAAAAAAGCTGTTTCCCCACACGACATCTCTCCTCACTATCACACAATCGGTTTCGCTTCCCCACCCGCCATTTTTAAAAAGACCCGACAGAGCTCATTGCCTTCTTGAATCATGCAGAGATGGGCATCATTAAGGTCTCGTCATTGATTTTGTTGGAAAGGGGAGAAATTGTGCTTTACAATGGTATTGATATTACAGTTGATCTGGAAGTATTACGTTTTTTTGGGCGCTAAAATAAGGTCAATTGTTCGGACCAGCGCGATGTACAAAAGTGAGTTAGTTCACATTACATGCTTGTGTGACACTTTTGATGTTCTTGATTTCCCCTGATTGTCTATGGAACTAAAATGTTGGTCAAAAGGGAAATAAAAGTATTATCTGAGTTTTTTGGGGACCTAGCTAGCTAGCTACCGGTGTCACACCCGCCACACAGTGTCGTTCACCTGCCCTTGCCTTAGTGAACAGAACTGCAGGAAAACAGGATTTATTGGCGGTTGTTATAGTGCATTACCACCACCTACAATATTGGAGTGCCCGACTGTGTACCGGAGTCCGAGCTTAAAGGGTAATTTCACCCTGGGGGAATCTGGGCTTGTTTCCATTATGTCTGATGCATTCATAGGTCAGAGTTGTGTTTCACTCATAATTGCCCTGGAGCAAGGCAGGTTTGGGCTTCGCGCTCTGAATGATACACCCTATGTTAGCTTCCGGTGTATAGATGGCGGGGGCGATATCTGAAAAAAAATTGTCCTGCTCTATGTGGTACTGATCGCACTTTACTTTTTTGTGTGTGTAGATATGGTTGTCTTTGTACGATAGAGCCATTGAACGTCTTTCTGCAATGTTCCTATCAGCGGATTTATTGCTAAATATACAAGCTGACACATTTTTTCCAGTCGCTGAAAGACTACAGATGGTGTGATGTGGTGCTTTGTGCTCTGGTCCCATCTCTCCCCCAAGGCAGGCTTTTTTGAAAGGGAGCTAACAACACAATCCTTTGGGCAAAACTGAAAGAACTGAACAGACCACAATGGCTTTAAGTGATTCCTCTCATCAACATGAATTTGATGATGGAGCATTTTTTTTTACTACTTAGCATCATTCAACCATAAATGTTTCAACTGGAATATAGAAACAAAGAGTTGGATTTAACTAGAACCGATGCCATCACCAAGAGGGCAGAAGACAAATCCAGCAAGTTAGCTAGCTAGCTAAGTTTACTAGCTAACAGTGAGGAGAAACAATAATACAGTCATTTAACTATTGTAAATCTCTAAAACTGATAATATGGCTTCACTATATAAAAGAAAGATATGCCTAAGTATACCTGTTAGGCATGGCTGTAGCTAGATACTGTCGGCCTACCTACCTAGGTACATTTGTACAGTCTGGTCACTGTGCAAAGGTTGAGGGTTATGCCATATTTCTTTCTATTAGGATAGCTATTGTTCTAAATGTAATCTCTGTGTCTATGTACATGTATTCATGTTCAACTAATCTGTTGTTATACTGGCACAGTTAAACTGTTCAAACTTTGCAATGCAGTATAATGTATTATCTTTTTATGTCTTACAGACAATACCATATGGTGCCTGGGCTTCTTCCTGGAGTGGATTCTTGGAGAGAAACAGAATTCCTTTGCCTGCGTGTGTCATTGTAGCAGAACTGTATCCTGTGAACTGTAGCCCTCTCGATGGATTGGACATTATGCTGGATTTCAAGTAGAAGATGACCCAAGAGAAGTTGAATGGCAGTTCATGACAACACTCCTCACACAGCTGTACAAGTGTGCCCTGAACTTAGTGTATGTTTCTTTGGATTGGCAATTTCATCTTGACCACCTCTCCCATCATCTGTTGATCACCAGTTCTCTTAGCTACAGACTGTTACAGCAGATAATGTGATTCAACCAGAGATACTGTCTTCATCGTCAACCAACCATTACTGGGAGTTACAGGATAGGTACTGTTTGGTGTAGCACAGAATTTTAGACCAACCTTAGCTTGGCGATGCTGTCTTCGTCTTCGATTAGTGTAAACACGAGTCTCATAAAATGTCCATGTCCAGTTGCAGAGGGTTTTCATGCATTTTCTTATTTCAAAAGACCCGCTGCAACTGGACATGAACATTTTCAGACTCCTGTTTCAACAAGTTGAGGACAAAGAGAGCCAATCTAAGGTTGGTCTAAAATTCTGAGCTACACCAAACAGTACCTATCCTGTCACGCATGTTATAGATACCAGGACAGAGTCCCGATGAAAGCAATTCCAGAATAAGATCCTGAGGTACTATAGAGATACAAGGACAGAGTCCTGATGAAAATGTTCCAGGATAAAATCCTGAAGAAATAAGAAAATATTCCTGCAGGTTAGAAAAAAAAATAAATGTATACAAAATTAAATAAACATTGTAAAAGAAAATGTATGAATCAGTATACTGGTAAAACAGTTATGATTGGTTATGATTGGGAAACCAGCTATACATGTAAACCCTACACGGAAATGTGCATATGCAACATTTCAAATTATATAGAGTAATGAAAAAATATTTTCATGGAGGCGAAATTACTCTTTTCAAATTATAAGAAAGGAAAACATTCCTAACCAAATATTGTTTGTTTTGTGGTTTTGTTTTTGTTTCCTGAGTGTGTGTATTGACGAGAGATTTATATTATGGACCCTATCAGCCCGACTGGCTGCACTGTGTGATCGAACAAATGAACACATATTATCCAGTAGTAAATTGGCAGACGTAACCGTATTGGTTCTAATACAAGGTGTCAAAACCGTTACCAATTTAAAAGGCACAAATACCATAACTAGAGCATGTAGTATATAGTATATTAGTATGAATATTAGAACACAGATTGTGTATGTGAGTATTTTGATAGAATGTGTACGTCTGCTTTGATGTCAGGTTTGTAACCTGTTATTAGCATGGATATATCCATCAGCATGGATATAAAGATTGGAAAGCTGCCGCTGTCATCCCTCTCTTCAAAGAAGACACTCTAGACCCAAACTGTTACAGACCTATATCCATCCTGCCCTGCCTTTCTAAAGTCTTTGAAAACCAAGTTAATAAACAGATCACCGACCATTTCGAATCCCACCGTACTTTCTCCGCTATGCAATCTGATTTCCAAGCTGGTCATGGGTGCACCTCAGCCACGCTCAAGGTCCTATACAATATCATAACCGCCATCAGCTGTCAGAGCAGCTTACCGATCACTACACCTGTACACAGCCCATCTGTAAATAGCCCACCCAACTACCTCATCCCCATATTGTTATTTATTTTTGCTCTTTTGCACCCCAGTATCTCTACTTGCACATCATCATCTGCACATCTATCACTCCAGTAATTATTTCGCCACTATGGCCTATTCATTGCCTTACCTCCCTAATCTTACTACATTTGCACTCACTGCATATAGATTTTTCTATTGTGTTATTGACTGTACATTTGTTTATCCCATATGTAACTCTGTGTTGTTGTTTTTGTCGCACTGCATTTACATTTTTTACATTTCAGTCATTTAGCAGACGCTCTTATCCAGAGCGACTTACAGTAGTGAATGCATACATTTCATTTCATTTCATATATATATATTTTTTTTTGTGCTGGCCCCCCGTGGGAATCGAACCCACAACCCTGGCGTTGCAAACACCATGCGTTGCAAACACCATGCTCTACCAACTGAGCTACAGGGATGGCCAGTTGCTTTGCTTTTTCTTGGCCAGGTCCCAGTTGTAAATGAGAACTTGTACTTAACTGGCCTACCTGCTTAAATAAAGGTGAAATAAAAATCAAATAAATATAAATTGCAGGGGTAGCAGAAAAATACCGAAGCGTAGTGTGTGGGCCCTGTGGTCATTCGAAACATGAGTGTAGGGGCAATATGTGTTACGGCTTGAATTTTTTTTTCTTGGTAGTAAGAGTTAGGGAGAATTAACACGGAATGTAGACATAACTAGTAACAACGTACATTTTTTTGGGGGGGGGGGGGTTCCATCAAATTAAAAATCACTGTGGCGTAAATGTGATGTAATGAAGGAATCTCCTCCCTCAAATACCCAGGCATTGAGCATGCTGCTCTACCAAGGAGAGGAGGTAACATGGAGATCCTACTACGACAATGGGAGGCTTACTGGATATCCTGTCTAAAAACATTGACCCCTAGTGGTCTGAATATTGACTTTGATCTCAGGCCCTTCTTATGAACAATTCTTTCTTTCATGAACAAGTCTTATACATTGATATGTTCTTTCTACAGATTATTAGTGTACACCTAATATGTTCCCCTGTTGATGGTGCTTATTATGCATTAAGGTTGAACCAAAAGATTACTTGTAACAAATGTGAAAATGTGAAATTAAATGCGAACAATTAAATATGTGAAATTGAATTAAACAATAATGTATGTTGATGCTAATATTATGTACAATATTCTATTATGTTTCTATATGATAACAATAGCCTAATATATTTAATATGCCATAAACTATTGTTTTTTAACAGTTTCACTAATTCATTCTAATTAACTTAATCATTATGACACACCCCTCACTATTGTCATTGGTTACACTAATTGCACTCTTTGTCTACATAACCTGGTTCAAGTATTCATGACATTATCCTGAAGAAGGCACAGTGATGCCGAAACGTTGGTAAATACCCGATAAGTTACTGGGAGTTTATATGTGGAGTGTGCGACTCTCTTTATTTTGATAGTTTAAGTCGCTACGGAAAATATCATCTGTTTTTATGGACCTTGCCAGATCTGTTTCCAAATCAATGAATGTCGATTCAACTCGTTGACTGCTAAATCCCATGTGAAATCTTTGCAAAGAATCACTTGGATGAACTTTAAGGCTATTTTCTGATAATTGTGTTGTTATTATGTGCCAGATGTTAAGACTATAAACCATTATAATTGGGTTATTTGCTGGATTTACTGGTCATTTCAATAGCATTGGGTCTATGTTACTGACTGAATTGAAGTTGTGGGCAGAAAGAGGCTCAAGTATTGTGAACTATTTTAACTCCCATCGAAATGTATCTTTTCCCTTAGGAATTGGCTGATGTATTTTGTGGATTTGGCACATTACATGTTAATCTTATGTGTGTGTGTGTGTGTTTTATTTTACTATGTTATTATAATTCTAATGTTAAAGCGCATCAATGCATATGGCTTTCTGGATGATACAGTAGAATTGACTTGAGCATGTTTTAGTATGGTTATAACTATGTACGTGGACTAGCAGTAGTGACCTACGTGCTATGAATTAGATAGAATGATTCATTGTGCAAAATGTATTTGTAGCCGGAAGCTAAGTACATACGGTGACAGAATGTTTGCATAAGACTGTGCCAAATGATAGGTGACCATTGCTGTACATTCATACCCCAGGGTGAGGGTAACTTTACTATTGGAGAGGAACATCTGAAAGAGCTCAGTGGTGATTGGAATCCGTTTGGATGGGTTCAGTCATTATTTGGTGTTATGGGAGCTACAATATTTCATTGGTTGATTTATTGGCTTAGTTATATATTTTTTTAACAATAATGCTGATTATGACTTGTGTTAAGAAATTGTGCAGCAAAGCCGTTGAGACTATTCTTACCATGCCATTACTGACCCCTGAAGGAGACACCTCAGAACCCCATTTACTTGATTTATTTCCTATGTTTGATTACATTTCTGATAAGGACTATGATAATCCATTACACCAAGGTAAAAACATTGAGTTGATGGTGCAGCATGTCCATAGGCCATGCTCACGGCAGGAGTTAAGTGAATGGTGCTCCCAAGGTAGATTTAAGGGCCTATCGTCATGGTGACCCTGTGGCAATACGGACAGTCTCAACGAAGCTATTGCCTTGTGCATGGTGATAAAGTATGTACTGATGTTTAAATTCATATGTTCCTTTCTCCCTTGAGAATGAATTGCACTATGTGGAGAGTTGAAACTCAATGACAACGGAGGTCATTTACAATTGTAATGTATTACGTGTAAGAAAGCATTTTACATGTATTGTATTTATATTTGTAATTTTTATGCTGCCGAAGCAGCAGCTACTCTTCCTGGGGTCCAGCAAAATTAAGGCAGTTTATACAATTTTATACAATCCAATACATTCACAGAATTCACAACACACTGTGTGCCCTCAGGCCCCTACTCCACCACTACCACATATCTACAGTACTAAATCCATGTGAATGTATAGTGCGTATGCTATTGTGTGCGTGTGTGTGTGTGTGTGTGTGTGTGTGTGTGTGTGTGTGTGTGTGTGTGTGTGTGTGTGTGTGTGTGTGTGTGTGTGTGTGTGTGTGTGTGTGTGCCAATGTTTGTGTTGCTTCACAGTCCCCACTGTTCCATAAGGTGTTTTTTTTATCTGTTTTTTTTAAATCAAATTTTACTGCTTGCGTCAGTTACTTAATGTGGAATAGAGTTCCATGTATTCATGGCTCTATGTAGTACTGTGTGCCTCCCATAGTCTGTTCTGGACTTGGGGACTGTGAAGAGACCTCTTGTGGCATGTCTTGTGGGGTATGCATGGGTGTCCGAGCTGTGTGCCAGTAGTTTAGACAGACAGCTCGGTGATTTCAACATGTCAATACCTCTCACAAATAAAAGTAGTGATGAAGTCAATCTCTCCTCCACTTTCAGTCAGGAGAGATTGACATGCATATTATTAATATTAGCTCTCTGTGTACATCCAAGGGCCTGACATGCTGCCCTGTTCTGAGCCAGTTGCAATTTTCCTAAGTCCTTTTTTGTGCCACCTGACCACACGACTGAACAGTAGTCAAGGTGCTACAAAAGTCGGGCCTGTAAGACCTGCCTTGTTGATAGTGTTGTTAAGGAGGCAGAGCATCGCTTTATTATAGACAGACTTCTCTCCATCTTAGCTACTACTGCATCAATATGTTTTGATCATGACAGTTTACAATCTAGGGTTACTCCAAGCAGTTTAGTCATTTCAACTTTCTCAATTTCCACATTATTTATTACAAGATTTAGTTGAGGTTTAGGGTTTAGTGAGTGTTTTGTTCCAAATACAATGCTTTTAGTTTTAGAAATATTTAGGGCTAACTTATTCCTTGCCACCCACTCTGAAACTAACTGCAGCTCTTTGTTGAGTGTTGCAGTCATTTCAGTCGCTGTAGTAGCTGACGTGTATAGTGTTGAGTCATTCGCATACATAGGCACTCTGGCTTTACTCAAAGTCAGTGGCATGTTTTTAGTAAAAATGCTTGTTTAATGGAAATGCTTGTAAGTAATTTTCTATTAGGTTGAGACTTAGTCTCAAAAGGGAGGGAATATCTTGGAGAATTATATAATTAGTCATGCTATCCCGTGTTTTACTGTTTAAAGAATTGTCTCTTGTTATATGCTAGTGTTTTTCTAACAAGATACAAACTTGTCTTTGTGGGACTTAGTCGTAAGACTGAGCATATAGCTAAGGTCCGCTTAGGTGCGGCCGGTGCATGTGACATCCCGTGGGTTTACTATCTACAGAATGTCACATGTATGGAAACTTGCAGAAAGAAGCACATTATAGTGTTTTGCTGTTGTGAATGTGCTAACTAATTACCTTTTACACACTATCTGCTGACTGCCACGTATACAGAAAGGGGTTGTGTATATTTCCTCTATAAAAAGCAGAGACGGCTATGTTTGTTAAGCTTTCAACTCTGAACCATTCTTGGTGATGTTGATTGCTTCATTTTTGAAAATCTTATGATAAATTGTTGTTTGAAAGAATCTGCAGTCACACTTCCCTTTGATTAGATATTTTATTGTCCCCAGCACAAGGTGCAGCTGTGTAATGATCATGCTGTTTAATCAGCTTCTTGATATGCCACACCTGTCAGGTGGATAAATTATCTTGGCAAAGAAGAAATGCTCACTAACAGGGATGTAAACAAATTTGTGCACAAAATTTGATACAAATATTTTTTTTGGTGCATAAGGAAAACTTCTGGCATCTTTTGATTTCAGCTCATTTCAACATGGGACCAACACTTTACATGTTGCGTTTATATTTTTGTTCAGTATATAAAGAGGGAATCCTGCAGATGTACGAATGACCACATGCAGGAAAGCCCCGAATTGTGGGCCGCAAATACACCCTTCTCCATATTGTTGCTACCTCAGCTGTTGTGCTAGCTAACATGCTACTGAACAGTGATGCTAGCATATGGACATGCATATACAGTGACTTCAGAAAGTATCCTTGACTTTTTCCACATTTTGTTGTCTTACAGCCTGAATTCAAAACAGATTAAATAGATTTTTTTTCTCAACCATCTACACACAATAAGCCATAACGACAAAGTGAAAACATATTCTTAGAAATGTTGGCGAATTTATTTACATTTAAAAACAGAAATATTTAATTTACATAAGTATTCACGCCCCTGAGTCAGTACATGTTAGAATCACTTTTGGCAGTGATTACAGCTGTGAGTCTTTATGACCTAGTCTCTAAGAGCTTTACACACCTGGATTGTACAATACTTGCGCATTATTATTTAAAATCTCTTCATGCTCTGTCAAGTTGGTTGTCGATCATTGCTAGACAGTCAGTTTCAAGTCTTGCCATAGATTTTCAAGACGATTTAAGTCAAAACTCTAACGAGACTACTCAGGAACATTCAATGTTGTCTTTGTAAGCAACTCCAGTGTATATTTGACCTTGTATTTTAGGTTATTGTCCTGCTGAAAGGTGAATTTGTCTTCCAGTGTCTGTTGGAAAGCAGACTGAACCAGGTATCCCTCTAGGATTTTTTTCTGTGCTTAGCTCTATTCCGTTCATTTTTATTCTAAATAACTCCCTAGTCCTTGCCGATGATAAGCATACCCATAACATGATGCAGTCACCACAATGTTTGAAAAGGATGCATGTTTTGGAATATTTTTTATTCTGTCCAGGCTTCCTTATTTTCACTCTGTCTATGTCGAAACTGAAATAGCAAAAAAAAAAAAATAGTTTCACTCTATACCATAAAACATGACATTGCTAACGAGGCATCAATTAGCTAACACATTTTACGTTCATTAGGAAGTTTAATAAACTGGACACTCACCAGACAAATTTGGTAGGTAGCTAGATTGGTTTCCATTTGTAACAGTTTTCTTCTCCCCCTGACTAGTCGTCAACTGTTACTGGTCTTGGAACACCTGTTCCCCTGAAACGGATTCTGTCAAATATTATTGTTTCCAAAGGTTTGCCACAGGTTCACCACTTTGCAAACTACTGGCAACATTTTGTGGCAGACTATTTAGTTTGAAGGAAATTTCCCACGATCTTGCGGGAAGTTTGCAACAACAAATACCTTTAGTTAAGGGTAGGCTCCATCTTTGTTCTCTGTTTTCTCAGCCTCAACAGAGAATACATTATTTAGTTTCCGTTATCAAACAGGTAGCATAGTGATTAAGAACAATGGGCAAGTAACCAAAAAATCTTTGATTTGAATCCCCGGGTCGACTAGGTGAAAAATCTGCCGATGTGCCCTTGAGCAAGGCGCTTAACCCTAGTCACTCTGGATAAGAACGTCTGCTAAATGACTAAAAGGTAAATCAAACTACAATCCATCCCCAATGATCCAGCTCTGGCTCCTTATGAAAGCAAGATAAAATATATAATTTTATGCCAGATAAAAGCTGTCATTATCAGTTATTATGCCAAGCCAGATAAAAGCTGTCAATATCATCTTCTGTCAGGTATTATGCCACTGTGTGACCAACACAGTTAAAATGGAATGACTGAAAGATTATTTCCTGGGAGCTCTTTGTGTGACTACTACAAATTGGTATGGATTTATTTTCCGTGTGCTCTCTCTCCATGCCCTTTCTACCCCAGCCAGCTCTCACTGGTTCTCTCCTTATAACAGACGCCAGCTGCCATGGAAAGTGAAGGAACAGGTATTAGTCATGGCCACTCAATGGCAACTACCTGTGTTTCCATTCTAATGTGTGATTCTAAAGCCCTAGAATGGAGTCCCAATGGTAGCCTGGGACTCCGCTTGGCAGGGCCTTTCTAGTGGGCAGCCCTGTGAGAGATTATAAGACACCCTGATAAAAACCCACAGATGAGTTGCATCTCAATAGTCTGAACTGTCCTTCATCTGTCATAGAGGTGAAAGCAATATGGTAAAGATTTCAGAGATTTTCATAGTGTTGACAAAATTGACTTTTTCGCTTAAAGATGAAATATGTAACTTTTTGGGTGACTCCAGCAAATTCACAGAGAAATGTGCATTATAGATCTGTCATTCTCATTGAAAGCAATTCTAAGAAGTGGTAGATATGTTCTATGTGCGCTATTTTTATGCTTCCCGTTCTTAAGTTCTGGTTTTGTACACCAGCTTCAAACACCTGAGGATACAAATATATTTCACAGCGGTTTAGATGGTACAATGATTCTCTATGCTTTGCTTTTTTCCCCCACATAAACTGAAAATAGGCAAACAATTCGAATTTTAGCAACCAGGAAAAGGCGGAGTGATTTCTTCATATTGCACCTTTAAGTTTTCATGTACCGAATAAAAATCTAAATTTCAATGTCTTTCCATCACATTTTTAACTCTACTGATAGTTTTGTTACACAAACTGTTAAGTTAAATAGCTAGAGAGCAAATAAGTGCTCAGCACATGTGGGAACTCCTTCAAGATTGTTGGAAAAGGTTTCCAGGTGAAGCTGGTTGATAGAATGCCAAGATTGTGCAAAGCTGTCATCAAGGCAAAGGGTGGCTACTTTGAAGCATCTCAAATATAAAATATATTTTGATTTGTTTAACACTTCTTTGGTTACTACTGTACATGATTCCATAAGTGTTATTTCATAGTTTTGATGTCTTCACTATTATTCTACAATGTAGAAAATAGTAAAAATGTATTTGCCGATGACCCCATAATATACCTGACCAAAATTGAAAACTCAATGGCCCCTTTGCAAAAAATATTTTCAGAAAAAAACGGAATAATGGCAATATGAAAAAGTTAAAGAATAACTCATGATCTATAGCAATACTTTATGTGGACCACAAAAATATTAAATACCTCGGATGTTTAATTAGTGACAACAAACAACAAATATATAAAGATAACTTTATCCTATTACTGAACAATATGAAAGCAGATCTAATTATATGGAATAATCTTCCCATAAATATTATAGGTAGAATAAACCTCTTTAAAATGGCATGGCTGTTTTTCTATTTATTACCCCACCGAAGACATTCTTCAAAAAAGTATACTCGGTCATAACAGACTTTATATGGGCAAATAAAATGCATAGAATAAAAATGTATGTTTTTTTATATTTTTTATTTTTACTTAACTATGCAAGTCCATTAAGAAAAATGTCCTATTTACAATGAATGCCTACACCGGCCAAACCCGGACAACGCTGGGCCAATTGTACGACGTCCTATGGGACTCCCAATCATGGCCGGTTGTGATACAGCTTGGATACAAACCAGGGTGTCTGTAGTGACGCCTCTAGCACTGAGAAGCAGTGCCTTAGACCGCTGCTCCACTCGGAAGCCCATGTTTTACATCTTCCAAAGTCTGAAGGTGGTTTTAACCTTCCAGACTTGGGATTGTATCAACTTGCTACCCAAGGCTTTTACTATATATACAAAAGCTTGTGGACACCCCTTCAAATTAGTGGATTTGGCTGCTTCAGCCACACCCGTTGCTGACAGGTGTATAAAATCTAGAACACAGCTATCCAATCTCAATAGACAAACATTGGCAGTAGAATGGCCGTACTGAAGAGCTCAGTGACGTTCAACGTTGGCACCGTCATAGGATGTCACCTTTCCAACAAGTCAGTTCATCAAATTTCTGGCCTGCTAGAGCTACCCCGTTCGACTGCCCCGGTCAACAAAAGTGCTGTTACTGTGAAGTGAAAACATTTAGGAGCAAAGTGGTAGGCCATACAAGCTCACAGAACGGGATGGCCGAGTGCTGAAGTGCGTAGCCCGTAAAAATCATCTGTCCTTGGTTGCAACACTCACTACCGAGTTCCAAAATGCCTCTGCAAGCAACATCAGCACAATAACTGTTCTCCAGGAGCTTCATGAAATGGGTTTCCATGGCCGAGCAGCAGCACTTAAGCCTAAGATCACCATGTGCAATGCCAAGCGTCGGCTGGAGTGGTGTAAAGAAACACATTCTCTTGAGTGATGAAGCATGCTTCACCATCTGGCAGTCCGACAGACGAATCTGGGTTTGGCGGATGCCAAGAGAACACTACCTGCCCAAATGCATAGTGACAACTGTAAAGTTTGGTGGAGGAGGAATAATGGTCTGGGGCTGTTTTGGCCTGCACAGATCCCTGACCTCAACCCCATCAAACATATTTTAGTCATTTAGTAGACACTCTTATCCAGAGTGACTTACAGTAGTGAATGCATACAATTTCATAGATTTTTTATTTTTTTTTCCTGTGCTGGCCCCCTGTGGGAGTCAAACCCACAACCCTGGCGTTGCAAACACCATGCTCTACCAACTGAGCTACAGGGAAGGCCAACACCTTTGGGATGAATTGGAATGCCGACTGCGAGCCAGGCTTAATCGCCCAAAATCACTGCCTGACCTCACTAATGCTCTTGTGGCTGAATGGAAGCAAGTCCCCGCAGCAATGTTCCAACATCCATGATTTTGGAATGAGATGTTCGATGAGCAGGTGTCCACATATTTTTGGTCATATAGTGTACCTTGGATAGCTATTTAGAATTCATCTATAAATTGTCCCACATGGAAAACTAAAGGCATAGAAACCCTAAATGACTTGATAACAGGAAATACATTTATTTCCATGACAGCTTTAAAAAGCCATTTTTGGTTGACCAATGTAGATATTTTCAAATGCATCCAACTTAAAAGTTTTATATCACAAATTTCGATTTGAAATCTTTTGGACATCAGAGCATTCTTGAGGGAATCCTATTTGAGTTATAAAAGGTTATTCATATGATACGGAAGATACACAAAACCTTGCAGAACTGACAATCTCTTAAAAAATAAGAACTATTGCAACTAAGATTTAAATATAACTGATATCGTTACAAGATATTAGCACGAGATTACAGTTAACAAAAATGTACGCTTAATCCAGTATAAATGAATGTATAGAATGTATTATACTAGAGATAAAATTCCCACATTTTACAGCACAATGGCAGAGTCATGTCTAAAGTGTAAAACTACTAATGACTCAATATGCCTTCTGGGAATGTTACAAAATTCAAAAGTTATGGGCGGAGTTGCAAAGATGGAAGTCAGAGGTATTGCAAAGTAAATTTACTTGTAATTCGTCTGTCTGTATATTTCAAGACATGACAACCTGATGGGTTGGACAATACTATTCTCATCAATTATATTTTAAAAAAGTATTCTCACTGGAAACTGGAAATCAGCCAATCCTCCGTTGCTCACACAATGGAAAGGTGAAATGCTTTATTATCAAAAAATTGAAAGAGCGTGTGCGATGGAGAGAAACAAAATGGTGCAGTTTGAGGCCATGTGGCTGAATGTGATAAGGGTGCTGGAGATGGAGCTAGTGGATCTGGGCACGTGTGATGTAGGGATGTTTGTATGGTGTATTCATTTGTATGTGTATGTTGTTGTATTGTCTATAAAATAGCAAATTAAATCGTATAAAAAAAAAAGAGCAAGAATAAACCTCATGGTTTCCAAAATCATAATCACACACCATCACGTGACTCCGAGTTTAATTCCATATGATGGTTATTATATCAATATTTGCACATGAAGGCGTTTCCACTGTCAATTCTCGAAAAATACATTTTACCAACACAATTAGATCCCACCATAATGAATGGGCAAATTATCTTTTGGCATTTATAAAATTGTAACGAAACTTCCTGTTTCCATCACAGCCGTCCTGATTTTCTTATCTAAGGTATGACTTTACTCGCATTAAAACTGTGGTTGTAAACGGGGTTAGTCCTTCAAAAGCAGAACTCAAGTCAACTATTGTATGAAGAAAGACGGAGTTTGTACATTTTTGTATTTTTTTTTGTCAGACAATGCATCTTCGCTGTCGTTCGTCCAGCAATGGTTGACTGCCATTAAAAAAGCATTGGCTCCTTACGAAATTGTCAGATACAAAATTCCAGTGTGTCAGAGCCCTTAGACCATTGAGATGCGCTCAGAGTTTGGCACCCTATTCCCTATTTAGTGTCATGCTTTTTATCAAAGCCATAGGGATTAGGGTGTCACTTGGGACACAACAACAGGTTCAACTAACATGATGGATTCATATATTACATCAAAATGGCTAAACATCACAAAGCCAGATGAGTTTGACAAGTACATATTTCAGAAACCCCCATGATACTCTCCTTTCAATTGGATTTCTTGAATTGTTTACAGGAAGCACAGGAAAATTACAAATGCATAGAGTTTTTACTGATTACTTATGCAGAATGACAAATTATGTAATTCGATGTGACACGGCAGAAGTAGATTTATCTGGAGAAAAATGAGGGAAACATTTTGGGTGATGGCCAGGTTGACTGTTCTTTCCCATGCCTTTTTGGAGGGTGTTGGGGTTGTTGTATTGCCTCAAAATTATTTCAGAGTTCCTGATATGGTTTATCAACAATATAATCTATAATTATCCTTAATTCCTAATTATGATGAGATGCCCCATCACATCTTCTGAGAGTGGGTGTATATTTGAAAGTGAAAGAGGACATTTTAAAATCAGGCTCTTTACATGAAAACATCATCATGTGCATCAGCTTGATATCCCATGCTGCTTTGCCACGTGAAATTCATTGAAGTGTTGTTCCTGATCGCCTGTGAATGCCAAGTGTATCGGGAACATATATCCGGGAAGACAATACTATACACAATACTAAACGCGATACTTGAACATACGACAATGACAAAATGGGGTGGGTGGTTGTGGTGCATGGGGGATGCCCCAAAACCATCCTCCCCATAATTTCCCTCTAAATTATATATATTGCTGGCAACACCTTTGTCAATCTCTTCCCCACTCCACAAATGACGGTATAAATTAGCGTAGTGCGTAGCCTAAGGTACAGCACCTAACCCCTGGTATTTGCATGACAATGAAGGTACATCACAAGAAAGGCTAACAATGGCCCAGGAATCTGGGGGCTGCTGGAGAGAAGGAAGGAGTGAGTGCTGCAGCTTTTTATAATGGATGCCCTTTTCAGATTGAAGACCTTGTCCGGGTCCCAAATCGAACCCTATTCCCTATATAGTGCCAAATGGAACCCTAATCCCCATATAGTCCCAAACAGCACCCTATTCCCCATATAGTCCTAAATGGCACCATATTCCCTATATAGTCCCAAATGGCACCATATTAACACACACACACACGTGCGCACGCGATAACATACGCACTATTCATACACATGGATTTAGTACTGTAGATATGTGGTAGTGGTGGAGTAGGGGCTTGAGGGCACACAGTGTGTTGTGAAATCTGTGAATGTATTGTAATGTTTTTAAAATTGTATAAACTGCCTTAATTTTGCTGGACCCCAGGAAGAGTAGCTGCTGCTTTGGCAGCAGCTAATGGGGATCCATAATAAATACAAATACAAATACAAATACCATTGAATGTCATTTCCTTTCTGAAAATGCAATTACACGTCAAAGGCCACAGTTAATTGAGTGGTCCCCGTATAGCATTGACGTCAGTTAAGTCATGTCATAATTAGTTGTATGTTGTAGCCTAATTATAAATTGTCAGTTAAAGCATAACACCAGGATCTCCTTAGGAAGTATTGAGGGATTTCTTTGACCTCAGTCCATGTGAAAACAGTGGAGTAATCAAAAATCTATTTATAGGTCACCTTGATTGCCTTTTCATTGAAGTAAGCATTGAAGAGATTTGATTTATGCCCCACTCAGTTAAACATATGTGTAAGTATAATGGTGAAAGCGGTGGAGATGGAATCACAACACTGCACTAACTGATGTCATTTGTACAGCGCTTTATTGAATTTCACTGGGGATGGTTTTACCTGCGGTGTTGGGTCTCCTTCGCATCTTGTGTCCCTCACTTTTATCTGGGCAATGTGTGAACAATAAGATGTTTGGGATGTATTTGACTGGATGATGTATTATGTTCTGGTCTGTGTTCATTAGGGGCAAGCAACTGAAAATGTTTTAATTTTGCAATGGGAAAAAAAGTTTCCTATTGGACTAGTAGAAGGTAATAATTAATAATGATAATAATAGATTAAATTGATAATGTGATTTTCCAGATGCTCAAAGTGAGGTTAAAATCATTCTCTGTTTCAGTCTGTTTTTCATGTGGTGCCTACTGATCATGACCCTATCCTGTTTTTACGGTTTCAGCACAACAGACAGGGCCTAGTAAAATAACCAGCCGTGTTGGGGGACAAGCACCCCTCATCAACAAATCTATGGATTTTGGTATAATTATTACCCACTCCTACTGTATATACCTACTCACTGCATAAGTCACTGAATTCATTAGTGAGTGGTATAAATGTTGTCTTTGCAGTGATTCATCATATTATACTGTACAGTTTGTCAGTAGGGGAGGCAGGTAGCCTAGTGGTTAGAGCGTTGGGCCAGAAACCGAAAGGTTGCTAGATTGAATTCCGAAGCTGTTCTGTTGTTGTCGTTCTGCCCCTAAACAGGCAGTTAACCCACTGTTCCTAGGCTGTCATTGTAAATAAGAATTTGTTCTTAACTGGCTTGCCTAGTTAAATAAAAAAAATTAAAAAAGTTGTAGGTCAGTTGGATGAGCATGGTGCTTGCAACACCAGGCTAGTGGGCTTGATTCCCAGGACCACCCACATGTAAAATGTATGCACGCCTGACGGTAAGTTGCTTTGAATAAAAGCGCCAGCTAAATGGCATTTGGAAAGTATTCAGAACCCTTCCCTTTTTCAATCAACATACAATACCCCATAATGACAAAGCGAAAAAAAGGTATTAATGTATTAAAAATAAAAAACAGAAATACCTTATTAACACAAGTATTCAGACCCTTTGCTGGGAAACACAAAATTTAGCTCAGGTGCATCCTGTTTCCATTGATATTCCTTTAGATGTTTCTACAACTTGATTGGAGTCCAGCTGAGGTACATGCAATTGATTGGACATGATTTGGAAAGGCTCACACCTGTCTATTTAAGGTCCCACAGTTGACAGTGCATGTCAGAACAAAAACCAAGCCACGATGTCGAAGGAATTGTCCATAGAGCTCCGAGACAGGATTGTGTCGAGGCACAGATCTGAGGAAGGGTACCAAAACATTTCTGCAACATTGAAGGTCCCAAAGAACACAGTGGCCTCCATCATTCTTAAATGGAAGAAGTTTGGAACCACCAAGACTCTTCCTATAGCTGGCCACCTGGCCAAACTGAGCAATCAGGGGAGAAGAGCCTTGGCCAGGGAGGTGACCAAGAACCTAATGGTCATTCTGTCAGAGCTCCAGAGTTCCTCTGTGGAGATGGGAGAACATTCCAGAAGGACAACCATCTCTGCAGCACTCCACCAATTAGGCCTTTATGGTAGAGTGGCCAGACGGAAGCCACTCCTCAGTAAACGGCACATGACAGCTTAGTTGCAGTTTGCCAAAAGGCAGGTTGGATGGGGAGCGTCGCTGACCATGAGACCATGAGAAACAAGATTCTCTGGTCTGATGAAACCAAGATTGAACTCTTTGGATGCCAAGCGTCACGTCTGGAGGAAACCTGGCACCATTCCAAAGTTGAAGCATAGTGGTGACAGCATCATGCTTTTGGGATGTTTTCAGTGGCAGGGACTGGGAGACTAGTCAGGATCGAGGGAAAGATGAACAAAGCATAGCACAGAGAGATCCTTGATAAAAACCTGCTCCGGAGTGCTCAGGACCTCAGACTGGGGTGAAGGTTCACTTTACAACATGACAATGACCCTAAGCAGACAGCCAAGACAACGCAGGAGTGGCTTCGGGACAAGACTCTGAATGTCCTTGAGTGGTCCAGCCAGAGCCCGGACTTTAACCCGATCTAACATTTCTGGATAGACCTGAAGAATGGGAGAAACTCCACAATTACAGGTGTGCCATGCTTGTAACATTTTACACTTTTTACATTTTAGTCATTTAGCAGACGCTCTTATCCAGAGCGACTTACAGTAGTGAAGGCATACATTTCATACGTTTTCATACGTTTTTTTTTCTTGTAAAAAATGTTGTAACATCATAAAGAAGACTCAAAGCTGTAATAGCTGCCAAAAGGTGCTTCAACAATGTACTGAGTAAAGTGTCTGAATACTTATGTAAATGTGATATTCCCATAGTTTTTTACTTCATACAACCGTTTTTTGCTTTGTCATTATGGGTTATTGTGTGTAGATTGATGAGGGAAAAAAACTTTAATCCATTTTAAAATAAGGCTGTAATGTTACAAAATGTGGAAAAAGTGAAAGGGTCTGAATACTTCCCGAATGAACTGAATACACTGAGTGCACAAACATTAAGAACACCTGCTCTTTCCATGACATACAGTGAGGGAAAAAATACAAATACTTGATCCCCTGCTGATTTTGTACGTTTGCCCACTGACAAAGAAATGATCAGTCTATAATTTTAATGGTAGGTTTACTTGAACAGTGAGAGACAGAATAACAACAAAAAATCCAGAAAAACGCATGTCAAAAATGTTATAAATTGATTAGCATTTTAATGAGGGAAGTAAGTATTTGACCTCCTCTCAATCAGAAAGATTTCTGGCTCCCAGGTGTCTTTCATACAGGTAACGAGCTGAGATTAGGAGCACACTCTTAAAGGGAGTGCTCCTAATCTCAGCTTGTTACCTGTATCAAAGACACCTGTCCACAGAAGCAATCAATCAATCAGATTCCAAACTCTCCACCATGGCCAAGACCAAAGAGCTCTCCAAGGATGTCAGGGACAAGATTGTAGACCTACACAAGGCTGGAATGGGCTACAAGACCATCGCCAAGCAGCTTGGTCAGAAGGTGACAACAGTTGGTGCGATTATTCGCAAATGGAAGAAACACAAAAGAACTGTCAATCTCCCTCGGCCTGGGGCTCCATGCAAGATCTCACCTCGTGGAGTTGCAATAATCATAGGAACGGTAAGGAATCAGCCCAGAACTACAATGATCTCAAGGCAGCTGGGACCATAGTCAT
The DNA here is from genome assembly GCF_965601325.2 of Salmo salar. Taxonomy (NCBI): domain Eukaryota; kingdom Metazoa; phylum Chordata; class Actinopteri; order Salmoniformes; family Salmonidae; genus Salmo; species Salmo salar. The sequence continues at coordinate 9,853,306 of NC_138291.1, forward strand.
CAAGAAAACAATTGGTAACACACTACGCCGTGAAGGATTGAAATCCTGCAGCGCCCGCAAGGTCCCCCTGCTCAAGAAAGCACATATACATGCCCGTCTGAAGTTTGCCAATGAACATCTGAATGATTCAGAGGACAACTGGGTGAAAGTGTTGTGGTCAGATGAGACTAAAATGGAGCTCTTTGGCATCAACTCAACTCGCCGTGTTTGGAGGAGGAGGAATGCTGCCTATGACCCCAAGAACACCATCCCCACCGTCAAACATGGAGGTGGAAACATTATGCTTTGGGGGTGTTTTTCTGCTAAGGGGACAGTACAACTTCACCGCATCAAAGGGACGATGGACGGGGCCATGTACCGTCAAATCTTGGCTGAGAACCTCCTTCCCTCAGCCAGGGCATTGAAAACAGGTCGTGGATGGGTATTCCAGCATGACAATGACCCAAAACACACGGCCAAGGCAACAAAGGAGTGGCTCAAGAAGAAGCACATTAAGGTCCTGGAGTGGCCTAGCCAGTCTCCAAACCTTAATCCCATAGAAAATCTGTGGAGGGAGCTGAAGGTTCAAGTTGCCAAACGTCAGCCTCGAAACCTTAATGACTTGGAGAAGATCTGCAAAGAGGAGTGGGACAAAATCCCTCCTGAGATGTGTGCAAACCTGGTGGCCAATTACAAAAAACGTCTGACCTCTGTGATTGCCAACAAGGGTTTTGCCACCAAGTACTAAGTCATGTTTTGCAGAGGGGATCAAATACTTATTTCCCTCATTAAAATGCAAATCAATTTTTAAGATTTTTGACATGCGTTTTTCTGGATTTTTTAGTTATTATTCTGTCTCTCACTGTTCAAATAAACCTACCATTAAAATTATAGACTGATCATTTCTTTGTCAGTGGGAAAATGTACAAAATCAGCAGGGGATCAAATACTTTTTTCCCTCACTGTAGACTGACCAGGTGTATCCAGGTGAAATATTTAATCCCTTATTAATGTCACTTGTTAAATCCACTTCAAGCAGTCTAGATGAAGGGGAGGAGACAGGTTAAAGAAAAATGTTTAACCCTTGAGACATGGATTGTGTATGTTTGCCATTCAGAGGGTGAATGGGCAAGACAAAAAAATGGAAATGCCTTTGAACGGGTATGGTAGTAGGTGCCAGGCTCACCGGTTTATGTTCTCCATTTTCTTTTTAAATAGGGAGACAATTTGTTTTCAGCACTTTTATTTCCATGACTGATTAAGAGGAGCCGTTGTTTTGTCATGGCTCAGTCTTCTGCAGCAGACATATGGTTAGCAATACATTTAGAACACTGAATCGCAATAAAATCACAGTATCCAATCCAGATACATATTTTCAGGACCCTTTCAAAGAAAATTCATAAAAATCCATATAACTTCACAGATCTTCATTGTAAATGGTTTGAACACTATTTCCCATGCTTGTTCAATGAACCATGAAAATTAATGAACATGCACCTGTGGAACGGTCGTTAAGACACCAACAGTTTACAGACGGTAGCCAATTAAAGTCACAGTTATGAAAACTTAGGACACTAAAGAGGCCTTTCTACTGACTCTGAAAAACACCAAAAGAAAAATGCCCAGGGTCCCTGCTCATCTGCGTGAACGTGCATTAGGCATGCTGCAAGGAGGCATGAGGACTGCAGATGTGGCCAGGGCAATAAATTGCAATGTCCGTACTGTGAGACGCCTAAGACAGCGCTACAGGGAGACAGGACGGACAGCTAATCGTCCTCGCAGTGGCAGACCACGTGCAACAACACCTGCACAGGATCGGTACATCCAAACATCACACCTGCGGGACAGGTACAGGATGGCCAACAACTGCCCGAGTTACACCAGGAATGCACAATCCCTCCATCAGTGCTCAGACTGTCCGCAATAGGCTGAGAAAGGCTGGACTGAGGGCTTGTAAGCCTGTTGTAAGGCAGGTCACCAGACATCACAGGCAACAACGTCGCCTATGGGCACAAACCCACCATGGCTGGACCAGACAGGACCGGCAAAAAGTGCTCTACACTGACAAGTTGCGGTTTTGTCTCACCAGGGGTGATGGTCGGATTCGCGTTTATCGTCGAAGGAATGAGCGTTACACCGAGGCCTGTACTCTGTAGCGGGATCGATTTGGAGGTGAAGGGTCCGTCATGGTCTGGAGCGGTGTGTCACAGCATCATCAGACTGAGCTTGTTGTCATTGCAGGCAATCACAATGCTGTGCGTTACAGGGAAGACATCCTCCTCACCTAATGTGGTACCCTTCCTGCAGGCTCATCCTGACATGACCCTCCAGCATGACAATGCCACCAGCCATACTGCTCGTTCTGTGCGTGATTTCCTGCAAGACAGGAATGCCAGTGTTCTGCCATGGCCAGCGAAGAGCCCGGATCTCAATCCCATTGAACACGTCTGGGACCTGTTGGATCGGAGGGTGAGGGCTAGTGCCATTCCCCCCAGAAATGTCCGGGAACATGCAGGTGCCTTGGTGGAAGAGTGAGGTGACACCTCACAGCAAGAACTGCCAAATCTGGTGCAGTCCATGAAAAGGAGATGCACTGCAATACTTAATGCAGCTGGTGGCCACACCAGATACTGACTGTTACTTTTGATTTTGACCCCCTCTTTGTTCAGGGACACATTATTCCATTTCTGTTAGTCACATGTCTGTGGAACTTGTTCAGTTTATGTCTCAGTTGTTGAATCTTGTTATGTTCATACAAATATGTACACATATTAAGTTTGCTGAAAATAAACACAGAGGACGTTTCTTTTTCTGCTGAGTTTAGAAACGTGAGAATTGCAATAAATGTCATATCGGCACCAAAGTATTGTGATGATATCGTATCGTGAGATCCCTGGCAATAAAACATATTGGATGATTCTGACTTCATCAGTTGCATACCAACGTGACATTTACATATTCAGGGTTGTGAATTAATTTGCACATCATTTGCACAAATCAAACTTACATTTAAGCACTGCAAAGTGCATAAGCTATCTGAAAATCTTCTCAGACACCTGGCTGATGGCTGCATGGTAACTAAGCCAGACATATTGAGTAGTGGAGTGGTTTCCAAAGCATCTGTTTATTCAAATGAAGCGTCAGTAAGTATTAGTCTCAGAGTGGCCCAATCCACAGGTTCTTCAATGTTATTTTAATGTTCAACTTTAACATCAAGAGCAACACAACCAACATGCTGCATGATAATCCAAAATGCTATACAATGGTATGTTCATTATCACGTCCTGACCATAGTAAGTGGTTATTTTCTATGGTAGTGTAGGCCAGGGTGTGACAGGGGGTGTTTGTCTATGTTTTGTATTTCTATGTTCAGTTTATAGTTTTGTATTTCTATGTTAGTTTTGTTTGGTATGATCTCCAATTAGAGGCAGCTGGTCGTCGTTGTCTCTAATTGGAGGTCATATTTAAGCTGATGTTTGTCCCACCTGTTTTTGTGGGTGATTATTTGTGAGTAGTGTTTGTTTCTCCTCTGCGTCACGGTTTGTTCTTTTTGTAAATTTCAGTTATTTGATGTATTGCATACTTTCACGGATTAAATAAATATGTGGAACGAAACACACGCTGGACTTTGGTCCGCTCCTTTTGACAGCCGTGACAATCAAGTTCATCCTGTCATAATCTAATAGACAAAACAACATAACAAATTGTTAATTTTACTTGTTAGAACACAACATTTAAAGAAACAAACATCAACACAATATTACATTTCACTTTAACATTTATGAGTATTGATTCAAATTGGAGTAGTAGTGTAATGGGACTACACCATTAAACATTTGCTCATCTTGAGGATTATAAATAACTAATTCAAAAATATTTCCATACACATCATAAATGATATTCAATCTCTTGAGCTGCATAAGCTATATGTACAGTAAAGTGTCTCAGGGAAATCTTTCAAACATTTGCAAACAAATTGAACATCTGTCTCATTCACAATGCTATTGACACCCCAATTCATTCAATAAAGCATATTGACACCACAATTCATTCAGAAAATCATAGACACCACAATTCATTCAGTAAAGCATATTGACACCTGTCACGCCCTGACCAGGTGAACTCGGGTATTTTGGGTCAGGGTGTGTCATGTTGGGTAATTTTCCTTGGTTTGTTTTCTATGTTTGGGTTATAGCCTTGTGTTAGCTCTATGTGGTTTATTTCTATGTTGGGTTCTGTCGATTCCCAATCAGAGACAGCTGTCGCTAGTTGTCTCTGATTGGGATCACATTTAAGTTATTTTTCCCCCACGCTGTTTGTGGGGTGTTGTCTCTTTGTTTTGAGCAGTTAACGTATCGGCATTTTCTTGGTTTTGTGTACGTGTTTACTTCAGTGTAAAGAATAAACATGTGTTCGCTCCCAGCTGCGTTTTGGTCCGCTTCCTCATCACCCGACGACGATCGTTACAGAACACCCCACCAAACCAGGACCAAGCAGCGGGAGGATAAGGAGCGCGAGAGATGGGCTCGCGAGGGGAAGGAGTTCTGGACCTGGGAGGAGATCATGTCGGGGAAAGGACCCTGGCGAAAGGATTCCCAGGTCGAGGAGGTAATGCCAGCCGGTGGACGGAGTCGCAGGCGGCGGTCGAGGAGGCCCGGAAGACACCCCCAATAAAAAAATTTTGGGGGGCTAATGGGGTGGTCCGGAAGGGCAGAGGAAGAGCCCAGACCACTGCTCTCGTGGGGGATGACGGCGGAGGAGGAGACGGAGATGAGGCGGTTGATTGAGGACCTGCTGAGGGAAGATCTGGAGGAGGAGCCATGGGATGCGGAGTTGCGCGCTGTGTCGCCAGTGCGCCCGCACAGCCTGGTGCGTCCGGTGGACATGCCCAGCACATGCCATGCTAGGATGGGCATCCAGCCAGGACGAGTGGCTAAACCGGCTCCACGCTTCAGTTCACCAGTGCATGTTCACAGTCCTGTCTGGCCCGTTCCTGCTCCCCGCACCAAGCCAGTGGTGCGTGTTCCCAGTCCTGTCCGGCCCGTTCCTGTTCCCCGCACCAAGCCCACGGTGCGTGTCCACAGTCCTGTCCGGCCCGTCCCTGCTCCCCGCACCAAGTCAGTGGTGCGTGTCCCCAGTCCGGCCCGGCCCGTCCCTGCTCCCCGCACCAAGCCCACGGTGCGTGTCCACAGTCCTGTCCGGCCCGTCCCGGCTCCCCGCACCAAGTCAGTGGTGCGTGTCCCCAGTCCGGCCCGGCCCGCTCTGCTCCCCGCACCAAGTCAGTGGTGCGTGTCCCCAGTCCGGCCCGGCCCGTCCCTGCTCCCCGCACCAGGTCAGTGGTGCGTGTCCCCAGTCCTGTCCGGCCCATCCCTGTTCCCCGCACCAAGCCCACGGTGCGTGTCCACAGTCCTGTCCGGCCCGTTCCTGTTCCCCGCACCAAGCCCATGGTGCGTGTCCATAGTCCTGTCCGGCCCGTTCCTGTTCCCCGCACCAAGCCCACGGTGCGTGTCCACAGTCCTGTCCGGCCCGTTCCTGTTCCCCGCACCAAGCCCATGGTGCGTGTCCATAGTCCTGTCCGGCCCGTTCCTGTTCCCCGCACCAAGCCCACGGTGCGTGTCCACAGTCCTGTCCGGCCCGTTCCTGTTCCCCGCACCAAGCCCACGGTGCGTGTCCACAGTCCTGTCCGGCCCGTCCCTGCTCCCCGCACCAAGCCAGTGGTGCGTGTTCCCAGTCCGGCCCGGCCCGTTCCTGCTGCCCGCACCAAGCCAGTGGTGCGTGTTCCCAGTCCGGCACGGCCCGTGTCCGGTCCACCGGTGCCCAATCCTGTTCCGGTCGACGGCTCCGCTCCAGAGCCTGAGCATGCCGCTCCACAGTGGTCCAGTCCGGGCCAGAGGGGTAGGGCTAAGGTGGAGGTTGGGGGGAAGAACACGCCCGGGGCCAGAGCCTCCACCGAGGGTGAGGCGCCCACCCGGGTCCCCCCCCTAATAGACTTAAGTTTGGTGCGCCGGGAGTACGCACCGTTGGGGGGGGTACTGTCACGCCCTGACCAGGTGAACTCGGGTATTTTGGGTCAGGGTGTGTCATGTTGGGTAATTTTCCTTGGTTTGTTTTCTATGTTTGGGTTATAGCCTTGTGTTAGCTCTATGTGGTTTATTTCTATGTTGGGTTCTGTCGATTCCCAATCAGAGACAGCTGTCGCTAGTTGTCTCTGATTGGGATCACATTTAAGTTATTTTTCCCCCACGCTGTTTGTGGGGTGTTGTCTCTTTGTTTTTGAGCAGTTAACGTATCGGCATTTTCTTGGTTTTGTGTACGTGTTTATTTCAGTGTAAAGAATAAACATGTGTTCGCTCCCAGCTGCGTTTTGGTCCGCTTCCTCATCACCCGACGACGATCGTTACAACACCACAATACATTCAGTAAATCATATTGACACCACAATTCATTCAGTAAAGCTTATTGTCACAGGCCGGCTCATAACCTGTGGCAAAAATGAGGGGACACGAACAACAGGTATAGGCCAATCAAAAAGGTTCTTTATTATAAACCAAAAACTATTAACTTTAAACAAAGAAAAGGGAACGAGGTGTGGAAATGTCATAATGTAGGGTGTATGTAAAGTGCAGGGATGCATGAATCTGTGTGTGTGAATATGACTGAGTGGAAACTACGTAAAACTACAAAGGAACAAACAAAACAGGATCATACCTGGAGGAGCAGAGAGAGAGAAGAGTGGTTAGTGAAGCAGTTTAAATACCCTGAGCCCAGGTGGCTCCAATCACTAACGACCCTCCTCTGCCTGCAGGAGGAACCGCCCCTGCCCTGCAGAGGAGGGGCCATGACAGTATTGAAACCACAATCCATTCAGTAAATCATATTGACACCACAATTCTTTCAGTAAAGCATATTGACACCACAATTCATTCAGTAAAGCATATTGACACCACAATTCATTCAGTAAAGTATATTGACACCACAATTCATTCAGTAAAGCATATCGACATGACAATCCATACAGCAAAGCATATTGACGCCACAACTCATTCAGAAAATCCTATTGACACCACAATTCATTCAGTAAAGCATGTTGACACCACAATTCATTTACTAAATCATATTGACACCACAATTCATTCAGTAAAGCATATTGACACGACAATACATTCAGTAAATCATATTGACGCCACAACTCATTCAATAAATCATGACACCACAATTCATTCAGTAAATCATATTGACACCACAATTCATTCAGTAAAGCGCATTGAAACCACAATCCATTCAGTAAAGTACACTGACACCACAATTCATTCAGTAAAGCATATTGACACCACAATTCATTCAGTAAAGTATATTGACACCACAATTCATTCAGTTAAGCATATCGACATCAAAATCCATTCATTAAAGCATATTGACACCACAATTCATTCATTAAAGCATATTGACATCACAATTCATTCAGTAAACATATCGACACCACAATCCATTCAGTAAAGCATATTGACACCACAATTCATTCAGAAAATCATATTGACACCACAATTCATTCAGTAAAGCATATTGACACCACAATTCATTCAGTAAAGCATATTGACACCACAATCCATTTAAAGCATATTGACACAACAATTCATTCACTAAACCATACTGACACCACAATTCATTCAGTAAAGCATGTCGACACCACAATCCATTCAGTAAAGCATATTGACACTACAATTCATTCAGTAAATCATATTGATACCACAATTAATTCAGCAAAGAGTATTGAAACCACAATCCATTCAGTAAAGTATATTGACACCACAATTAATTCAGTAAAGCATATTGACACCACAATCCATTCAGTAAAGCACATTGACACCACAATTCATTCAGTAAAAGTTTATTGACACCACAATCCATTCAGTAAAGTATATTGACACCACAATCCATTCAGTAAAGCATATTGACACCACAATCCATTCAGTAAAGCATATTGACATGACAATTCATTCAGTAAAGCATATTGACACTACAATTCATTCAGTAAAGCATATTGACACCACAATCCATTCAGTAAAGCACATTGACACCACAATTCATTCAGTAAAAGTTTATTGACACCACAATCCATTCAGTAAAGCATATTGACACCACAATCCATTCAGTAAAGCATATTGACACCACAATCCATTCAGTAAAGCATATTGACATGACAATTCATTCAGTAAAGCATATTGACATGACAATTCATTCAGTAAAGCATATTGACACCACAATTCATTCAGAAAAGCATATTGACACTACAATTCATTCAGTAAATCATATTGATACCACAATTAATTCAGCAAAGAATATTGAAACCACAATCCATTCAGAAAAGTATATTGACACCACAATTAATTCAGTAAAGCATATTGACACCACAATCCATTCAGTAAAGCACATTGACACCACAATTCATTCAGTAAAAGTTTATTGACACCACAATCCATTCAGTAAAGCATATTGACACCACAATCCATTCAGTAAAGCATATTGACACCACAATCCATTCAGTAAAGCATATTGACATGACAATTCATTCAGTAAAGCATATTGACACACCAATTCATTCAGTAAAGCATATTGACACCACAATTCATTCAGAAAAGCATATTGATACCACAAATCATTCAGTAAAGCATATTGACACCACAATTCATTCAGTAAAGCATATTGACACCACAATCCATTCAATAAAGCATATTGACACCACAATTCTTTCAGTAAAGCATATAGACACCACAATTCATTCAGTAAAGCATATTGACACCACAATTCATTCAGTAAAGTATATTGACACCACAATTCATTCAGTAAAGCATATCGACATGACAATCCATACAGCAAAGCATATTGACGCAACAACTCATTCAGAAAATCATATTGACACCACAATTCATTCAGTAAAGCATGTTGACATCACAATTCATTCACTAAATCATATTGACACCACAATTCATTCAGTAAAGCATATTGACACGACAATACATTCAGTAAATCATATTGACGCCACAACTCATTCAATAAATCATGACACCACAATTCATTCAGTAAATCATATTGACACCACAATTCATTCAGTAAAGCTCATTGAAACCACAATCCATTCAGTAAAGTACACTGACACCACAATTCATTCAGTAAAGCATATTGACACCACAATTCATTCAGTAAAGTATATTGACACCACAATTCATTCAGTTAAGCATATCGACATCAAAATCCATTCATTAAAGCATATTGACACCACAATTCATTCATTAAAGCATATTGACATCACAATTCATTCAGTAAACATATCGACACCACAATCCATTCAGTAAAGCATATTGACACCACAATTCATTCAGAAAATCATATTGACACCACAATTCATTCAGAAAATCATATTGACACCACAATTCATTCAGTAAAGCATATTGACACCACAATTCATTCAGTAAAGCATATTGACACCACAATCCATTTAAAGCATATTGACACCACAATTCATTCACTAAACCATACTGACACCACAATTCATTCAGTAAAGCATATTGACACCACAATCCATTCAGTAAAGCATATTGACACCACAATTCATTCAGTAAAGCATATTGACACCACAATCCATTCAATAAAGCATATTGACACCACAATTCATTCAGAAAAGCATATTGATACCACAATTCATTCAGTAAAGCATATTGACACCACAATCTATTCAGTAAATCATATTGATACCACAATCTATTCAGTAAATCATATTGATACCACAATCCATTCAGTAAATCATATTGATACCACAATCTATTCAGTAAATCATATTGATACCACAATCTATTCAGTAAATCATATTGATACCACAATCTATTCAGTAAATCATATTGATACCACAATCTATTCAGTAAATCATATTGATACCACAATCTATTCAGTAATGTAACGTTCGTCGTATATACTGGACCAAGGCGCAGCGGGTTGAGTGCTCATTTTATCTTTTATTTAGAACACTTAAATAACAAAACAAGAAACCGAACGGTAATGCAGGCTAACCCTAGCAGTGCAAAAACAACTTCCCACAAGGGACATGTGAAAACAGGGCTACCTAAGTATGACTCTCAATCAGCAACAACGATGTACAGCTGTTCCTGATTGAGAGCCATACCAGGCCAACACAAAGAAATACACAACATAGATAGAGCATAGAAATACACAACACAGAATATAACCAAAACCCCGGAATACTCAAAACAAACACCCCTCTACATAAACACATATATCAACAAACCCCGAACCACATAAAACAAACACCCCCCTGCCACGTCCTGACCAAACTACAATAACAAATAACCCCTTTACTGGTCAGGACGTGACAAGTAAATCCTATTGATACCACAATCTATTCAGTAAATCATATTGACACCACAATCTATTCAGTAAATCATATTGACACCACAATCTATTCAGTAAATCATATTGATACCACAATCTATTCATATTGACACCACAATCTATTCAGTAAAGCATATTGACACCACAATGTATTCATATTGACACCACAGTTAATTCAGTAAAGCATATTGATACCACAATCTATTCAGTAAATCATATTGACACCACAATCTATTCATATTGATACCACAATCCATTCAGTAAATCATATTGACACCACAATCTATTCATATTGATACCACAATCCATTCAGTAAATCATATTGATACCACAATCTATTCAGTAAATCATATTGACATCACAATCTATTCATGCTGACACCATAATACAATCAGTGAAGCATATTGACACCACACTCTATTAATTAAATGGCGGTTTATTTGATTCCTATGTTTATTTAAGCAATAAGGCCTGAGAGGGTGTGGTATGTTGGCCATTATAAACTGGGTGGTTGGAGCCCTGAATGCTGGTTGGCTGAAAGCCATGGTATATCAGACTGTATAGTGTCTTATAGTGTCTTGTAGTGTCAAATAAACAGCCATTTACTGAATAGACTGTTCTCTCTGCTATCCCACGGCAAGCGGTACCGGAGCGCCAAGTCTAGGTCCAAAAGGCTTCTTAAGAGCTTCTACCCCCAAGCCTGAACAGCTAATCACATGGCTATCTGTACTATTTGCATCCCCCCCACCACCACCGACCCCCATTTTTACGCTGCTGCTACTCTCTGTTTATAATCTATGCATAGTCACTTTACCTCTACCTACATGTAAATATTACCTCAATTACCTCGACTAACCTGTGCCCCCGCACATTGACTCTGTACCGGTACCCCCTGTATATAGCTTCCACATTGACTCTGTACCAGTACCCCCTGTATATAGCTTCCACATTGACTCTGTACCAGTACCCCCTGTATATAGCCTCCACATTGACTCTGTACCAGTACCCCCTGTATATAGCCTCCACATTGACTCTGTACCAGTAACCCCTGTATATAGCCTCCACATTGACTCTGTACCAGTACCCCCTGTATATAACCTCCACATTGACTCTGTACCGGTACCCCCTGTATATAACCTCCACATTGACTCTGTACCAGTACCCCCTGTATATAGCCTCCACATTGACTCTGTACCAGTACCCCCTGTATATAGCCTCCACATTGACTCTGTACCAGTAACCCCTGTATATAGCCTCCACATTGACTCTGTACCAGTACCCCCTGTATATAGCCTCCACATTGACTCTGTACCAGTAACCCCTGTATATAGCCTCCACATTGACTCTGTACCAGTACCCCCTGTATATAACCTCCACATTGACTCTGTACCAGTACCCCCTGTATATAGCCTCCACATTGACTCTGTACCGGTACCCCCTGTATATAGCCTCCACATTGACACTGTACCAGTACCCCCTATATATAGTCTCCACATTGACTCTGTACCGGTACCCCCTGTATATAACCTCCACATTGACTCTGTACCAGTACCCCCTGTATATAGTATCCACATTGACTCTGTACCGGTACCCCCTGTATTTAGCCTCCACATTGACTCTGTACCGGTACCCCCTGTATATAGCCTCGCTACTGTTATTTTATTGTTGCTCTTTAGTTATTTGTTATTTTTCTATGTTTTACTTCAGTTTATTTTATTAAATTCTTTCTTAACACTTACTTTTCTTAAAACTGCATTGTTGGTTAAGGACTTGTCAGTCAGCATTTCACTGTGAGGTCTACACCTGTTGTATTCGGCGCATGTGACAAATATAATTTGATTTGGTACCATGGGTTTGACAAAACATTTCTTTTTACTGCTCTAATTACATTGGTAACCAGTTTATAATAGCAATAAAGCACCTAGGGGGTTTGTGATATATGCCCAATATACCACGATTCTGAGTTGCGTTGTGCCTAAGAACAGCCCTTAGTCATGGTATATTGGCCATATACCACACCCCCTCGTGCCATATTGCTTAAATATACTCAGCCTAAGGACTGTTCTTTCGCATGACGTAATGCGGAGTGCCTGGATACAGCCCTTAGCCGTGGTATATTGGCCATATACCACAAACCCCCAAGGTGCCTTATTGCTATTATAAGCCCGTTACCAACATAAATATACAGTAACAGTAAAAAAGAAATTGTGTCATACCTGTGGTATATTGTCTGATATACACACCGCTGGAATGCTGTTTCAGCCAATTAGCATTCAGGCCCCAAACTACCCTGTTTATTATGTGAGATAATGACCACATTTTGATCTGCTTCATAGTATGATAGTTTTGTGTGGCCAACAAAACTGTTTAAAAATATTTCTGCAAAAATTGTATTTTCATAGATATACAGGTAACTGACAAAATAATGGAAACACTTGAGTAAATGAAGGATACAAAGTATATTGAAAGCAGGTGCTTAATTAAGTTAATTAAGCGATTAACATCCCATCATGCTTAGTGTCATGTATAAAAAATGCTGGGCAGGCCATTATTTTTGCTAGCCCCCTTTAGGATGACAATGCCCCCACCCACAGGGCATTAGTAGTCACTGAATGGTTTGATGAGCATGAAATTATGTAAACCATATTCCATGGCCGTCTCAATCACCATATTTCAACCCAATTGAACACTTATGGGAGATTCTGGAGCGGCGCCTGAGACAGACAGTGCTTTCCACCATCATCAACAAAACACTAAATTATGTAATTTCTTATGGAAAAATGGTGTCGCATCGCTCCAATACAGTTCCAGACACTTGTAGAATCTATGCCAAGGTGCATTGAAGCTGTTCTGGCTGGTGGTGGCCCAACGCCCTATTAAGACACTTTATGTTGGTGTTTCCTTTATTTTGGCAGTTATCTTCTACCAATGACTACAGTGACTAAGCTCAGAAATATATTGTTTTGTCATGGATCCGTGCTCGTTCAGGTGCAGCTGTCAGCTACATTGGTGCCAACCTCATCCCACCTGATTTACAAATGTTTTGTTGGTTGACTTCTCAGCGATAGGGACTCTATCTCAATAGTACTTTCTTGATTACTCTCTCCTGACGTCCTTCTCAGAATGAATTAGAGGATGAGGTCAAAGGGGAGGAAATTGATATTTCAGATACATCCTTCGCTTTCAGTGCTCTGGCCCATGCGCCATAAGGTGCTTCCTCATTCAAACTCCAACTACATGTAATTATGGTCAATTATTGTAGTGGTTGAGGACTTATGTGCCTGCCGCAACAGCCAGCTCTCCTGTGGCATCTTGTTCCCCAGAACCACCGGGATGTCGCCCAGGGTGGAGAAGGTGTTCACACGGTGCAGTCGGTGGGATGTCATGAAGCTGCTGCTGTTCCCCCTTGGTCCTCGACCCCCCTCTCCTCTGTGACGAGGGAAGAGGTCACGATGACACAGGCAGGACAGGAACTTGTCGTGGAGCGACGCGTAGATAAATGGGTTGTAGCATGCCGAGCTCATAGCTAACAGGTGGCATGACACTTGGATAACGTTGACGTGGCTCTTGCCCAGGATGGTGAAGTCAGTATCCAGGTCGCGGATGAGATTGACCACCTGAAGAGGGAGCCAGGAGAAGGCGAAGCAGAGCACCGACACAAGGAGGAGGCAGAACGTCTTTCTTCTCTTTCGCCCCCAGTTAATTTGATTGGAGACAGGACCCGCCGCCATCAAACCAGAAATGTTCCTTTGTCTCAAGTGGTAGGAGATAGCGAGGTAGGATGCAGATACAGCGGCGAGTGGCACAAAGTAAGAGAAGAGCAGGACAAAGCAGGAGTAGACAAGGCGTCCCCACTCCTGGCCATGCCAGAACTCCTCACAGATGACCATGTGGAGACCGGTGGTGCTCAGGTCCAGGTAGCCAGTGTGGAGAGCTGTGGGAGTGGAAAACGCAAGGCTACACAACCAGATGACAGCCACCAAACCCCAGCAGAACTGGCAACCCACCCGCCTGCGAATGGGATAGGCCACAACGACGTACCGGTCCACTGCAATGGCTGTGAGGGACAAGACGGCTGCGAAAACCGTCGCCGACTGCATCAAGGTGACAAAGTGGCACATGAAGCGTCCGAAGAGCCACCCTCGCTTGTCGAAGGCATAGGAGGCCGTCAGGGGCACGCAGAAGATGCACATGACCAAATCGACTAGCGCCAAGTTGCCGATCAGGAAGTTGGTGGTGTTGTGTCTCTTCTTGTTGAGGCCGATGAGGAAGAGCAGCAGGAGGTTGCCAGAGCAGGCGACCAGGATCACCATGGAGTAGAGAGGGATGAATAGGGGCTTCAGGTCAAATAGGAGATCCAACCCAGTGAAGGAGGAGGAGGATGATGTGGAGTAGGCAGGGAGAGATGTGTTCTCTACCCAAGAGCAGTTCAGAGAAAACTCCCTGTTGTCCATCCCTGTAACACACAACAGAACAGGGAATACATCAGAGAAACCAACATCAGAGAAACCAACATCAGAGAAACCAACATCAGGGAAAACATCATCAGAGAAACCAACATCAGAGAAACCAACATCAGAGAAACCAACATCAGAGAAACCAACATCAGAGAAACCAACATCAGAGAAACCAACATCAGAGAAACCAACATCAGGGAAAACATCATCAGGGAAAACAACATCAGGGAAAACATCATCAGGGAAAACAACATCAGGGAAAACAACATCAGGGAAAACAACACCAGGGAAAACAACATCAGAGAAACCAACATCAGGGAAAACAACTTCAGGGAAAACAACATCAGGGAAAACAACATCAGGGAAAACAACACCAGGGAAAACAACATCAGGGAAAACAACATCAGGGAAAACAACATCAGGGAAAACAATATCAGGGAAAACAACACCAGGGAAAACAACATCAGGGAAAACATCATCAGGGAAAACAACACCAGAGAAACCAACATCAGAGAAACCAACATCAGGGAAAACAACATCAGGGAAAACAACACCAGGGAAAACAACATCAGAGAAACCAACATCAGGGAAAACAACACCAGGGAAAACAACATCAGGGAAAACAACATCAGGGAAAACAACATCAGGGAAAACAATATCAGGGAAAACAACACCAGGGAAAACAACATCAGGGAAAACATCATCAGGGAAAACAACACCAGGGAAAACATCATCAGGGAAAACAACACCAGGGAAAACATCATCAGGGAAAACATCATCAGGGAAAACATCATCAGGGAAAACAACACCAGGGAAAACATCATCAGGGAAAACAACACCAGGGAAAACAACATCAGGGAAAACAACATCAGGGAAAACAACACCAGGGAAAACAACATCAGGGAAAACATCATCAGGGAAAACAACACCAGGGAAAACAATATCAGGGAAAACAACATCAGGGAAAACAACATCAGGGAAAACAACATCAGGGAAAACAACATCAGGGAAAACAACATCAGAGAAAACAACATCAGGGAAAACATCATCAGGGAAAACAACATCAGGGAAAACATCATCAGGGCTAAATCGTACTACAATGAAGCAATGCAGGGCAGTAAAAAGAGAAACCAAAAGGTGATGTTGCATTTTACACTTGAATTAATGTTAAGGGGTACTTTGGCTGTCAAATCGCATATTATCAATGGTGTAATTGTGATATCTCATTCATTGTCTATTTCATCACCTCATCATAGTCTCTCATAGCATGGAAAAGTTCTGAATAATGATATTTAAAAGGCTAATTATCATATTCCATATTCAACAACACCTACTGAAATATCAGTCAGGATAACCTTTGAAATGAACTATGCCTCCTCAACACTTTGCCTCTCATTTGCAGGCTATGTGATTAGTCTATAGTTGAAATGTGAAATGATTGAGACTTGTTGGTATTCAGAGACTTTTTCTGAATAGAGGTTATTTGCATTTTCTACATTTTAGCAGACACTTTTATCCAGAGCAATTAGGGTTAAGGGCCTTGCTCAATGGCACCTCGGCAGATTATTTTACCTGTCGGCACCGGCATTTGAACCAGCAACTTTTCGGTTACTGGCCTAACGCTGTTAACCGCTAGGCTACCTGCTGCCCCATTTGGATTGACCTGAGCTGACAATGAGGGTCACTTTGCCCTGGACAATATCAGTCTTATGTAGTAATACATTCAGAACTGTGCATTCTACATTTCCCCCTCTATCCTTTGCTATTGTTGGGGAGAGAGAACATGCCAGCCATTACAAAAAATAAACATGTTTCATTCAAAAGGCCACAGCTACATTCAATTTAATGTTGGGTGGGTGGGGGGGACGGGACAGGACAGGACAGGACAAGTTCCAAATGGTATTAGCAAACGTTCTGAATCTGATCTGGACTATATTAAATAATACAGTTAAATCATATTCAGATTTGACACGGATAGGCCACAATGTGTGTATTTAGGTCATGGTTAAACAGATTCTCCAAATGACAATATGGGTATATAATAAACGTGGGAAAGCTCAATGTGCTCATGGATATGAGTCAAAATGTATTTCTGAGCTTTTGGTGCAGAGAAAACATGAGTCTGAGGTGACTGGGTTCTGTGTGGATCACAGCTGGACCTTGGTGTGAACTGGACCATGGGTAAACTTGAAGAAAATTCATCATGTTTGCCTAATCCATTTTCAACAAGACAGACAGAGACATATATCAGATAAGTCCTTTACATAATAAATGCATCTTTGAGGAGAACCAAATCATTCATGATTTTATAAATATCAGGGCTGTACGGGACTCAAGAGTACGATATCTCAGGAAAATGTATCAAGAATGAATTAATGAATCAATGAAGAGATGGATGGATGAATGAATAAATGGTTGGATGAATGAATGGTTTAATTAGTGAAGAGATGGATGAATGAATAAATGGTTGGATGAATGAATGGTTTAATTAATGAAGAGATGGATGGATGAATAAATGCTTGGATGAATGAATGGTTTAATTAATGAAGAGATGGATGGATGAATAAATGCTTGGATGAATGAATGGTTTAATTAGTGAAGAGATGGATGGATGAATAAATGGTTGGATGAATGAATGGTTTAATTAGTGAAGAGATGGATGGATGAATAAATGGTTGGATGAATGAATGAATGGTTTAATTAGTGAAGAGATGGATGGATGAATAAATGGTTGGATGAATGACTGGTTTAATTAATGAAGAGATGGATGGATGAATAAATGGCTGGATGAATGAATGGTTTAATTAATGAAGAGATGGATGGATGAATAAATGGTTGGATGAATGAATGGTTTAATTAGTGAAGAGATGGATGGATGAATAAATGGTTGGATGAATAAATGGTTTAATTAGTGAAGAGATGGATGGATGAATGAATAAATGGTCAGATGAATGAATGGTTTAATTAATGAAGAGATGGATGGATGAATAAATGGTTTAATTAATTAAGTTTTAGACCAGTAGCTCTTTCATGACTAGTTACTGTCCATGCATACTTGTCTACTAACATAGCCACTTCTAGGAAGACTGTATAAATCATAAAGTCGGTGCCTTTGGCTATAGTTATTGTTCCATTGTGGAAAAATGTTAATGCTCACTCACCTGACTAATAAATTGGCTTAAATTTCAAACATTTAAATCAGTTGACATGCAAACAAGATGTTTTCTGTATCATACTGTATAGTGGTCTTGTATCAAATCAACTAGTCTATGGTCATAGTTTGAAATAAATGTATTCCAGAATGTATATCATTTACTAAAAAAAGTAATAATTATATTACGCAAAAGCATGCACACTTAATGCCAAAGAAAATCATAATTTAACTTATTTTACAATCCACGTTTTAAATATCCTATATTCTTTAATTTCCCTTTGGAAGCAGCATTTCTATAAATATATAACAAAAACACATTGAATACATATTTACCTTTTTTTTGTAGTTGAACTACTTCAACAGAGATCGAAGAGAGATTCCTCAAAGCAACTCTTGTGAGAAGGATATCTGCCCAGCTCCCTCCGTCAATCTGTCTCCCTTCAAGTAGTCCACCTTTTCACTGCTGCATCTGAATAAGAAGCAATCTGACTGCTGGGGGGGACCTCCACAGCCGTATGATTTCATTCGCTCGAGTCGCCACTGCTGACTATTATCAAATGAACTACATAAGGAAGTTGATATAATTCTGAATGTCACTCACTACTAGTTCTCAGTCAACATATTATTTGGCTGTGCGGATTTATTTACCTCTAGGTTATTTTGTGGATCACAATGCTGCCATCTATGGGTGGCTATACAGTAGAGGAAATACAGTAGAGGAAATACAGTAGAGGAAATACAGTAGAGGATATACAGTAGAGGATATACAGTAGAGGATATACAGTAGAGGAAATACAGTAGAGGATATACAGTAGAGGATATACAGTAGAGGAAATACAGTAGAGGATATACAGTAGAGGAAATACAGTAGAGAATATACAGTAGAGGCTATACAGTAGAGGATATACATTAGAGGAAATACAGTAGAGGAAATAAAGTAGAGGAAATACAGTAGATAATACACAGTAGAGGCTATACAGTAGAGTCTATACAGTAGAGGCTATACTGTAGAGGATATACAGTAGAGGCTATACAGTAGAGGATATAGAGTAGAGGCTATACAGTAGAGGATATACTGTAGAGGATATACAGTAGAGGCTATACAGTAGAGGCTATACAGTAGAGGCTAGACAGTAGAGGATATAGAGTAGAGGCTATACAGTAGAGGATATACAGTAGAGGCTATACAGTAGAGGATATACATTAGAGGAAATACAGTAGAGGAAATAAAGTAGAGGAAATACAGTAGATAATACACAGTAGAGGCTATACAGTAGAGTCTATACAGTAGATGCTATACAGTAGAGGCTATACAGTAGAGGCTATACAGTAGAGGCTATACAGTAGAGGATATAGAGTAGAGGCTATACAGTAGAGGATATACAGTAGATGCTGTACAGTAGGGGTGGCTATACAGTAGAGGCTATACATTAGAGCATATACATTAGAGGATATACATTAGAGCCTATACATTAAAGCCTACATACTAGATCCTATACAGTAGAGGATAAACATTAGAGCCTATACATTAGAGCCTACACATTAGAGCCTATACATTAGAGGCTATACATTAGAGCCTATACAGTAGAGGCTATACATTAGAGCCTATACATTAGAGCCTACACAGTAGAGGCTATACAGTAGAGGCTATACATTAGAGCCTATACAGTAGAGCCTATACATTAGAGCCTATACATTAGAGCCTATACAGTAGAGGCTATACATTAGAGCCTATACAGTAGAGGATATACAGTAGAGAATATACAGTAGAGGATATACAGTAGAGGATATACATTAGAGCCTATACAGTAGAGGATATACATTAGAGCCTATACAGTAGAGGATATACAGTAGAGCCTATACAGTAGAGGACATACAGTAGAGGATATACATTAGAGCCTATACAGTAGAGGATATACAGTAGAGGATATACATTTGAGCCTATACATTAGAGCCTACACATTAGAGGACATACAGAGAGGATATACAGTAGAGGCTATACATTAGATGCTATACAGTAAAGGCCATACAGTATCATAGTCCATGTCCAGTGATTTTTGGGAGTATTTTCTGAACTTGAAAGAAAGACAGGTAGAGAAATACTTTTTTCAAGTTCATTAGCTTTGTTTTAAAAGCTTCCATCATAAAAATGAATCTGTCATCCAACTATCAGAATCTAAAATATCTAGCACAGTACATCACACATGATAATGAATCATACATGGTAATGAATGTAGTATATTTATCACACATGATAATGAACGTAGTATATTTATCATACATGGTAATGAATGTAGTATATTTATCATACATGGTAATGAATGTAGTATATTTATCATACATGGTAATGAATGTAGTATATTTATCATACATGATAATGAATGTAGTATATTTATCATACATGGTAATGAATGTAGTATATTTATCATACATGGTAATGAATGTAGTATATTTATCATACATGGTAATGAATGTAGTATATTTATCATACATGGTCATGAACGTAGTATAATTATCATACGTGGTAATAATGAAAGTATATATTTATCATGCATCTAATGAATGTAGTATATTTACCATACATGGTAATGAATGTAGTATATTTATCATACATGGTAATGAATGTAGTATATTTACCATACATTACAATGAACGTAGTATATTTACCATACACATGGTGATGAACATATAGTAGCTACATTTATAATGATTTCATCTGAGCTATTAATACTCTTGATTGGACTGGTATCTTAAAAGCAGTGACAAAGCTCGTTACAACATTATAGACCAACATGGTGTAGTAGCCCTAACAAAATGCAACCGGTGTGGTTTCAGGATATTACCCCAACAATGAACTGCTTTTTATTTGAACCATATCATAAAATCAACAACATTTGATAGGAGTAACATGACAAACACTGGACCGTTCCAATATTTGCAACGATATGTCACCGAATTCATTCTCCTCAATAATAAAGACAAATACACATAACCTAATAATGACAGTACAGGAAATCCAATCATGTTTCTGTCCAGGAATAACACATGATAACGTATAAAAAATGTCTGCAGTGAACAGGTATCTATTTCTCAGGTATGGGACTCTTGTCCTCTTTAGGGTTCTGAGTGGCTGCCTCTGGTCCGCTCTGTGATTGGTCCGTGGAGGTCTGCTCTCGGCTCAGTGACGGCAGGAGGAGACACTCCAGCTCCTCAGCGCTGAGGGCCACTTTCTCAGGTACCAGCCAACGCTTTAGATGCTCCAGGGTACTGTGAAGGGAAGTTATCACACATCCTATCAATACACAACGAGGCAAGGTTGATAACAGAACAATGAGTGGACCTGTAAGAAATTTCACAACGTCAGCCTACAACGCTGCTCAGTGATAGTGAGTTTATAGACTTACTTCTGCCTGTACAACAAATGATGCTCTTCTACTCACCTCTGATCTAGCTCGTCCTCCTGAAAGAGTTCCGAGCTCTGAGTGTCGTGCAACAATCTATCCCAGCATTCTGTTTTGGCCTGAGATAGGGAGCGCAGCATCTCCCTGGACGTCACCTCAGTACACTGGCCCTTTATTCTCTTCAGACGGTTCTCTGAAAGACAGGATTTATAATGAACTTCAATAGTATGCTAAGTAATATGGGACCTTGATTTCTGGCTTTCTCACAATCATTCCAAATAGCCAAGTCAAAAAATTTGACTTTGCAGTGTGTTGCCAGGGGAGACTAGGATTAACAGTAAAACCTGTGTTTGGATACTTTCCCAATTCATTATCTTTCTGGACATAACATGTTCTGCATGAACTATAGCTTACACCTATCAAATCAAATCAAATGATTTGTCACATGCACCGAATACAACCGGTGTAGACCTTACCGTGAAATGCTTACTTACAAGCCCTTAACCAACAACGCAGTTCCAGAGATAAGAAAATATTTACCAAACAAACTAAAGTAAAAAATTATAAAAAGTAACAATAAAATAACAATAAGGAGGCTATATACAGGGGGGTACCGGTACAGAGTCAATGTGGAGACTATATACAGGGGGTACCGGTACAGAGTCAATGTGGAGACTATATACAGGGGGTACCGGTACAGAGTCAATGTGGAGCCTATATACAGGGGGTACCAGTACAGAGTCAATGTGGAGACTATATACAGGGGGTACCGGTACAGAGTCAATGTGGAGACTATATACAGGGGGTACCGGTACAGAGTCAATGTGGAGACTATATACAGGGGGTACCGGTACAGAGTCAATGTGGAGGCTATATACAGGGGGTACCGGTACAGAGTCAATGTGGAGACTATATACAGGGGGTACCGGTACAGAGTCAATGTGGAGACTATATACAGGGGGTACCGGTACAGAGTCAATGTGGAGACTATATACAGGGGGTACCAGTACAGAGTCAATGTGGAGACTATATACAGGGGGTACTGGTACAGAGTCAATGTGGAGACTATATACAGGGGGTACCGGTACAGAGTCAATGTAGAGGCTATATACAGGGGGTACCGGTTCAGAGTCAATGTGGAGGCTATATACAGGGAGTACTGGTACAGAGTCAATGTGGAGACTATATACAGGGGGTACCGGTACAGAGTCAATGTGGAGACTATATACAGGGAGTACCGGTACAGAGTCAATGTAGAGGCTATATACAAGGGGTACCGGTACAGAGTCAATGTGGAGACTATATACAGGGGGTACTGGTACAGAGTCAATGTGGAGACTATATACAGGGGGTACTGGTACAGAGTCAATGTGGAGACTATATACAGGGAGTACCGGTACAGAGTCAATGTAGAGGCTATATACAGGGGGTACTGGTACAGAGTCAATGTGGAGACTATATACAGGGAGTACTGGTACAGAGTCAATGTGGAGGCTATATACAGGGAGTACTGGTACAGAGTCAATGTGGAGGCTATATACAGGGGGTACCGGTACAGAGTCAATGTGGAGACTATATACAGGGAGTACTGGTACAGAGTCAATGTGGAGGCTATATACAGGGAGTACTGGTACAGAGTCAATGTGGAGGCTATATACAGGGGGTACTGGTACAGAGTCAATGTGGAGGCTATATACAGGGGGTACTGGTACAGAGTCAATGTGGAGGCTATATACAGGGAGTACTGGTACAGAGTCAATGTGGAGGCTATATACAGGGGTTACTGGTACAGAGTCAATGTGGAGGTTATATACAGGGGGTACCGGTACAGAGTCAATGTGGAGGCTACATACAGGGGGTACTGGTACAGAGTCAATGTGGAGGTTATATACAGGGGGTACCGGTACAGAGTCAATGTGGAGGCTATATACAGGGGGTACCGATACAGAGTCAATGTGGAGGCTATATACAGGGGGTAATGGTACAGAGTCAATGTGGAGGCTATATACAGGGGGTACTGGTACAGAGTCAATGTGGAGGTTATATACAGGGGGTACCGGTACAGAGTCAATGTGGAGGCTATATACAGGGGGTACCGATACAGAGTCAATGTGGAGGCTATATACAGGGGGTACCGATACAGAGTCAATGTGGAGGCTATATACAGGGGGTACCGGTACAGAGTCAATGTGGAGGCTATATACAGGGGGTACTGGTACAGAGTCAATGTGGAGACTATATACAGGGGGTACTGGTACAGAGTCAATGTGGAGGCTATATACAGGGGGTACTGGTACAGAGTCAATCCAACATCAAGAATGGAAAGAAGGCTGACCCTCTTAACTATAGTAAAGCAGTGATGGTCACCAACACTGGTCCTAGGTAGCTGTTGGGTATACATTGTTCCATACTAGCAAGGACCAGGGTTGATGGCTAGGGCTGTTACAGTGACTATATTACCGCCACACCTGCAGTCATGACTAGGGCTGTTACGGTGATTCTATTACCGCCACACCTGCAGTCATGACTAGGGCTGTTACAGTGACTATATTACCGCCACACCTGCAGTCATGACTAGGGCTGTTACGGTGACTCTATTATCACCACACCTGCAGTCATGACTAGGGCTGTTACGGTGACTCTATTATCACCACACCTGCAGTCATGACTAGGGATGATACGGTGACTCTATTATCACCACACCTGCAGTCATGACTAGGGCTGTTACGGTGACTCTATTATCACCACACCTGCAGTCATGACTAGGGCTGTTACGGTGACTCTATTATCACCACACCTGCAGTCATGACTAGGGATGATACGGTGACTCTATTATCACCACACCTGCAGTCATGACTAGGGCTGTTACGGTGACTCTATTATCACCACACCTGCAGTCATGACTAGGGATGATACGGTGACTCTGTTATCACCACACCTGCAGTCATGAGTCATGACTAGGGCTGTTACGGTGACTCTATTATCACCACACCTGCAGTCATGACTAGGGATGATACAGTGACTCTGTTATCACCACACCTGCAGTCATGAGTCATGACTAGGGCTGTTACGGTGACTCTATTACCGCCACACCTGCAGTCATGACTAGGGCTGTTACGGTGACTCTATTACCGCCACACCTGCAGTCATGACTAGGGCTGTTACGGTGACTCTATTATCACCACACCTGCAGTCATGACTAGGGCTGTTACGGTGACTCTATTATCACCACACCTGCAGTCATGACTAGGGCTGTTACGGTGACTCTATTACCGCCACACCTGCAGTCATGACTAGGGCTGTTACGGTGACTCTATTACCGCCACACCTGCAGTCATGACTAGGGCTGTTACGGTGACTCTATTATCACCACACCTGCAGTCATGACTAAGGCTGTTACGGTGACTCTATTATCACCACACCTGCAGTCATGACTAGGGCTGTTACGGTGACTCTATTATCGCCACGGCTGCAGTAAAATTCTACATGACAGTTGAGTCACGGTAATCTCATTTTATGCATTTTGGACATGCATTAGTAGTACTCGCAGACGATCATCAGGGCGCTAATGGCCTGGTTACTCAGGGCTCTATTGTCCTGCTAACCACTCTGACATTAGTGGAAAACATGGTACTTCTGGATGTTGCTTCAAAGCCTAACAACGAATTGGTCAGGTCTTTCTAAGGTGATGATTCATTCAAAACTCCCATATGCATATTAGAGATAATGCATAAACACAGGCCTCTATATGAGCCCAAGCCCCCCCAAAAACTGAATTAAAAATAATGATTGTGCCGTTATACAATACATAGCCAACCACATAATTACACATGGCAGAAAAACATTAAACAAAATACTGATTTAAGATCTTTGGTAAATAATTTGTCTAGCCTAAAATAAACTAATTGAGATTTAGTCTACAATTATAGTGCATTTGTGTTGGATTTTCCATAGCCTATCAATAGGTTTTTTATTAAATGTTTTTATTTAACCTTTACTTAACTAGGCAAGTCAGTTAAGAACCAATTCTTATTTACAATGACGGCCTAGGAACAGCGGGTTAACTGCCTTGTTCAGGGGGAGAATGACAGATTTGTACCTTGTCAGCTCGGGGATTTGATCTAGCAACCTTTCGGTTACTGGCCCAACGCTCTAACCACTAGGCTACCTGCTGTCCCATAATTAATAGACATTACCTTTAGCTACAGAATATCTCACCACTGTGAGTTTCCATCTCCTTCATTCCTTTCTCCAGCACGCAAAGAGATGGTCTGTCAACAGTTAAATGAAATACTTTGTTTCGTTGTGAAAACATGTTACTATCGATGTTCCCCAACAGATTTCACTTGGTTTCCCAAATGAAGCACGGGGTAGCTGCAGGAACAGGGAGAACCCATTGCACACAGAGTTTAGGTAGAACATTACATTTGGCGCAGCGAAATTACCGGAGTAGCCTACCCAACATGAGTGAAAAACTTATCGGCGGGAAAGCGGCCTCAATTTGCTATTCAGGTGCATATGGATGACATGTATTTCCCCCCTGCCCCTGTCCCTCCCCATTTGATAATGGGCCATTATAAATCATTATAAAATAAATGTTACATATTAATGAAGACAAGATTAAATTGAAAATAGTCTGATGGGTGAAAATATGATCACTTGATGAGAGAACAGACTGTGCAGTCTGAGGCAAGGAACAGAGTGCATGCTTTTTTTTTGTGACCATCTCAAATCAACAGAAGCCCTATATAGTCGCATCAATAGCCCTATATAGTCGCATCAATAGCCCTATATAGTCACATCAATAGCCCTATATAGTCGCATCAAGAGCCCTATATAGTCGCATCAATAGCCCTATATAGTCGCATCAAGAGCCCTATATAGTCGCATCAAGAGCCCTATATAGTCGCATCAAGAGCCCTATATAGTCGCATCAATAGCCCTATATAGTCGCATCAATAGCCCTATATAGTCGCATCAATAGCCCTATATAGTCGCATCAAGAGCCCTATATAGTCGCATCAATAGCCCTATATAGTCGCATCAAGAGCCCTATATAGTCGCATCAATAGCCCTATATAGTCGCATCAATAGCCCTATATAGTCGCATCAATAGCCCTATATAGTCGCATCAAGAGCCCTATATAGTCGCATCAAGAGCCCTATATAGTCGCATCAAGAGCCCTATATAGTCACATCAAGAGCCCTATATAGTCACATCAAGAGCCCTATATAGTCACATCAAGAGCCCTATATAGTCGCATCATGCAGCCCATATATCTTTTGATTTCTAAGGCAGTCTAAAGTTGCCAAATAACTCTAAATCTAGTATATAGGACCTGTTTCAAATTATCACTTTTACGCTCAACATAGCCACTTCATATGCGCGCACTCTCGCTCCAGAATGGGAAAAATATTGATTATATTTTATTCAGCTAAATTCAAATATATTCTTATTATTATAAAATCCTATAATATAAAATAATGGCACAGGACTAATAAGCATATCTTGTCTGCTAAATTAACAAGCCTATGGCATGGTGCATAGCCAGATAACATACAGTAGGCCAACACATTTTCTGAAAAAATTCATAAAATCATATCATAATGTTTTGTTTAGACCAGACTAACATAAATAATGAATTCATTGTGATGGTGTGTATTCAATTGATTTATTATACTTTTTTAAATGTAGATGTTCCAAAGGTGCGCATCAGAAGCTTGTATGCTGCTTGTATGAGTAGAGGCTGGAGATGCTAAACATGTTTATGTTAATTAATGGTCAATTACCGTGAGACTGCCAGTCTTTTGCATGACAATAATGGGCTGACAAAATGTAATGACCGCCACAGCCCTATTGATGGCATCAACTGGGCCATAGATAAGGGTGAATCATAACAGAAGGTCGATATTAGATTGACTTTACCTAAACTAGCAATGTAGACATCCGAGTCTTCCATAGGTTCCCAGACGCTGTGAGAGGAGAAACTCATAGACGTGCCATTAGATTGTAGGTCACTGCCAACATGTGAAGGTTGGAATGAATCTTTGAACAGAGCAGCATTATCCTCTCCTTGGCCTTGATCTTCCTCCTGCACGTCAGGCAGGCTCCAGCACATCTCTGACCACAGATCTCTGCTGGACCGGGCCTTATGAGTCTCAAAATCGTCAATCATTTTCATGTAGATACAGTGGTCTGTTGAGACAAGCATCATCAACAACATAGTCAGTGGTGTAAAGTACTTTAGTAAAAATACTTTAAAGTACTACTTAAGTCGTTTTTGGGGGGTATCTGTACATGACTTTACTATTTATATTTCTGCTAACTTTTACTTTACTACATTCCTAAAGAAAATAATGTACTTTTTACTCCATACATTTTCCCCTCGCACACAAAAGTACTCACTACATGTTTACAGGAAAATGGTCCAATTAACACTTGTAAAGAGAACATCCCTGGTCATCCCAACTGCCTCTGATCTGGCGGACTCACTAAACACAAATGCTTCATTTGTAAATGTCTGAGTGTTGGAGTGTGCCCCTGGCTATCAGTAAAAAAAATATATATATATATATAAAATTGTGCCGTCTGGTTTGCTTAATATAAGGAATTTGAAATGATTTATACTTTTGATACTTAATATATTTTAGAAATTCCATTTACCTTTGGTACTTAAGTTTTTACTCAAGTAGTATTTTACTGGGTGACTTTCACTTGAGTCATTTTCTATTAAGGTAGCTTTACTTTTACTCAAGTATGACAATTTAGTACTTTTTCTACCATGGAAAAAAAGGTTATTATGAACTACTAATAGCAAGCTCAATAATGAATTAAATTACAGCTAGCAAGAGCAATGCAATTAAGTTTGAAAGTACACCAAATCCAAGGTGTTGGTAAACTGTCCACCAAATTAGAAATGAGATAAACTGCAACAATGAATCAGAATGTTCCTATTTGTTAGCTAGGATATTACTTTGAGATGCAGCCAACTAGTTAATGTTAACGCCAATAATCCCCTTGTCATTGGAATTTCAAATTATAAATGGTAAACATTCACTCTGCTAGCTAAAGGTATTTATTGGTGTCTTACCTTCGACTTCAATAATTTAGAGCAGCTAAACCGTATTTTACCAGGTAGTATCTAGGACTTTACCTTGCTAACGTTAGCTAGCTAGCCTGCTGGAAGAATCCCTAACAAAATCCAAACAAGGCAATCCTTCTTTGGCGTGTTTTGAGTGATCTGACTAGATAAGGTAACTGCCTGTCAAGTCATTCTGAAGTTCTATGAATGCTCATTGGCTTTCATTTATGTAATCCCAATGTTATTGGTCAGCTGTGTCCTACATGGTTGTCTCTAGTTACTAAAGCCACAAAGTCAAAATAGGTTAAATCGTTAAAAAAAAAATAGCTTTTTGGTCTTAATTCATGGTTAGGGTTAGGCATAAGGTTAGCAGTGTGGTTAGGGTTAGGTTTGACCGTCCTACAGCCAGAGATACATTTCTCTAATATCTCTGCTACAGCTGAGGCCAAATTAAATCATTATCGTCATCATCTTTATCTTCTTCTTCATTTTCTTCTTCATCTTCTTCTTCTTATTTTTCTCCTTCAAGGTTTATTGGCAGACTACACCCCAAAAGGTGAATTACCGCAACCTACTGTGCGGGATGAAAACAAAAAGATCGCAACAATAAGGTTATCAGTGTGGTTAGGTTTGTCTGGCCTACAGCCATATATGCTTTTCTCTAATATCTATGCTACAGCTGATGCCAAATGAAATCATCATCATCACCATCTTCTTATTTTTCCATCTTCTTCTTCTTCTTCTTCTTATTATTATTATAATAATAATAATAATAAGAAGAAGATGGAAAAATAAGAAGATGGTGATGATGATGATTTCATATATTATATATATATATATATATATATATATATATATATATATATATATATTTTTTTTTTTTTTTTTTTTTTCTCCTTCAAGGTTTATTGGCAGACTACACCCCAAAAGGTGAATTGCCGCCACCTACTGTGCGGGATGAAAACAAAAAGATCGCAAAATCCTTTTGCCTCCATATAGGAGATTCGATAGAACGTCCTGACTTTCACCACCTTGACTTCCTTCACCCTTACGGGGCATTTCAAGAACTCTGGATCATGATCCTCTACTCCACAATTGCAGCACTGACCTTCTTCACTCCAATCTTCAGTATACATCTTTCGTCTGCACACATTTGCAACATGGCCAAATTCTTTACACTTTTTACTTTGTAGCATTTTGGGGAGGAATGGTCTTACTCCGTACCGTCTGCTGAGGGGAGGACGGCTCATAATAATGGTGAATGGAATGGAAACCATGTGTTTAATGTGTATTTGATACCCTTCCACCAATTCCGCTCCAGCCATTTCCACAAGCCCGTCCTTCCCAATTAAGATGGCACCAATCTCCTGTGGTACCTTATAAATCCCTCCTGTGGTACCTTATATACCCCATCCTGTGGTACCTTATATACCCCTCCTGTGGTACCTTATATACCCCTCCTGTTTTACCTTATATACCCCTCCTGTGGTACCTTATATACCCCTCCTGTGGTACCTTATATACCCCTCTTGTGGTACTTCATATATCCCTCCTGTAGTACCTTATATACACCTCCTGTAGTACCTTATATACCCCTCCTGTAGTACCTTATATACCCCTCCTGTGGTACCTTATATACCCCTCCTGTGGTACTTTATATACCCCTCCTGTGGTACTTTATATACCCCTCCTGTGGTACTTTATATACCCCTCCTGTTTTACCTTATATACCCCTCCTGTAGTACCTTATTTACCCCTCCTGTGGTACCTTATATACCCCTCCTGTGGTACCTTATAAATCCCTCCTGTGGTACCTTATATACCCCTCCTGTGGTACTTTATATACCCCTCCTGTGGTACTTTATATACCCCTCCTGTTTTACCTTATATACCCCTCCTGTTTTACCTTATATACCCCTCCTGTGGTACCTTATATACCCCTCCTGTGGTACTTCATATATCCCTCCTGTAGTACCTTATATACCCTTTCTGTAGTACCTTATATACCCCTCCTGTAGTACCTTATATACCCCTCCTGTGGTACCTTATATACCCCTCCTGTGGTACTTTATATACCCCTCCTGTGGTACTTTATATACCCCTCCTGTTTTAGCTTATATACCCCTCCTGTAGTACCTTATATACCCCTCCTGTGGTACCTTATATACCCCTCCTGTTTTACCTTATATACCCCTCCTGTAGTACCTTATATACCCCTCCTGTGGTACCTTATATACCCCTCCTGTGGTACTTTATATACCCCTCCTGTGGTACTTTATATACCCCTCCTGTTTTAGCTTATATACCCCTCCTGTAGTACCTTATATACCCCTCCTGTTGTACCTTATATACCCCTCCTGTTTTACCTTATATACCCCTCCTGTAGTACCTTATATACCCCTCCTGTTTTACCTTATATACCCCTCCTGTGGTACCTTATATATCTTTAAATTCATAGGGAGGTGTTCTTTGTATTAAAAAAAAGAACCAACAGACGTTCTTTCCTTTTTCCATTCTGGTCAGGTAACGGGTACTAACCACACCTGGGATTCTTTTCCTTAGGTATATAAACTCAACTTCCATCGACACCCCGGAGATGACTCCCCTATCAGGCGCCCTGCTCCAAAGTTGAGATTCCCAATGCACTCTCTTACTCAGAAATACAATTAATAAGAACAATCCTGCTCCTGGTCGCTTGAATTGACTCCACATTTCTCAGCACCTGTTTCACCTTCCTCGAGACCAGTGTCGGACTTTGTGATTTGGATGCCCCAGGCAAAATTGGCTATATTGTAAAAATTCATGAACACAATAATTTAGCTTTAGCTTAATTTAAGGTTAGGCATAAGGTTAGCAGTGTGGTTAAGGTAAGGTCTAGGTTTTTAATCAGATTTTAAGACGATCAATTGTATAAATGGGAGGGGGCGGTGGGAGGGGGGTAAGCCATAATTATGACTTGGTGGCCGGGATAACTAGTGAAGACCCCTTCCACTGCTGAAGCGGAAGGCCGACATCGGCAGATGGGGTGGATTGAGACGCAGCCCATGCAAAAAAACATATCTCTAGCTTAAACGGACGGATTTTGATTATGCCTTGAGGGGGGCGGTGGGGGGGGTAAGCCATAATTATGACTTGGTGGCCGGGATAACTAGTGAAGACCCCTTCCACTGCTGAAGCGGAAGGCCGACATCGGCAGATGGGGTGGATTGAGACGCAGCCCATGCAAAAAAACATATCTCTAGCTGAAACGGACGGATTTTGATTATGCCTTGAGCGGGTTATGGGGAGGGGTGGATACATAAAATAAAATTCCAAAAATGTATGCCCAGCTCACGAGGCCCCTTGATGATGTGAGGCCTGTGAGGCAATTGCCTCTTCTGCCTAATGGTAATGCCATGTTCAAAACAACTGGGAACTCTCCGACTTCCGATGTCAGCGCATTCAAGACAACTGGTCACTCTGGAAAAAAACGAGCACCGACTGGGAAAAATCGTTTTGAACGGTCATCCAACTGGGAATTCCAAGTCGGAAACTCAGACGACTTTCTGGAGCTCCGACATTACAACGTGAGGATCACTGGCATCATGATTTGACCAATTTTTTTTCAGAGTTGTCTTGAAAGCACCAAGACGTCATACCGATCTCCCAGATATTCATCCTTATCCAAAAAAAACATCCCAACCGGAAAACGAATACTTGTCTGCATTACACTTATCATATTCTTCAATTTTAGACAATTTCTATTTTGTTCCAGTCTTCGACTGTTTTCCATTCATCTTCTCCAACCTTACTCGACACGCTTCTTGTTTCAAACTCGACATCCAGTTCCATTTCCGCCATTGCGCAACCCAAATGAAATTTTGAAGATCAATGGTGGCTAGTACAAAGGTACATTTCCATAATTGGGAAAAGCTTTGCTACTCATATTAGTTCTACATTTGTAGCTTACTATAATACTACTTACATGTAGTATTTTACATATAGTATTTTAAACAACCCTTTTTGCTACATTTGCAATGTTTTCTGGCTAGCT
This sequence comes from Salmo salar, assembly GCF_965601325.2. Taxonomy (NCBI): domain Eukaryota; kingdom Metazoa; phylum Chordata; class Actinopteri; order Salmoniformes; family Salmonidae; genus Salmo; species Salmo salar. Next base: position 9,885,816 of record NC_138291.1, read on the forward strand.
AACATAACGTTTATTGTTATTACAGAGAATTATTACACCATTAAGGGCATTATGATGTGAGAGCATTATTACATCATTATAGCCATTATGATGTCAGATTATTATTATAGAGGGTTTGCAGTTGTGTCACAAATCACCTAGCAACCGCACCAGGCACCATGTTGGAAGACCAGAGTCAGTCTGTTGGCTGGCTGTGTTACCATGGAAGAGGGTGGAAGGATTAGCTAGTAGTTCCAGCTGTCAGAGAAGGGAGAGTAGGCTACTCTGGATAGAGCACGTACCTTTGAGGGAGGACATAATGAAAATATGTCCTCCCACAGTTCCAGTCCCTAGTGAGAAAAACTGAGGACAGAGAGATAAACCAACATAATATTAAGGGCTGTCTAATTTTAGTATAATGCAACCTGTTTCTTTGTGATGTTTTCTGTCCTCAGATACAAAGAGCCGTGAAACCCTGGTTACAGATGAAGAGGTCCTAATGAATGTCCCAAGAGAATATATACCTATGTTAGCAAATTTCGTGAACAAAAATACAGTTTAAAAGTCACACACAATGTATAAACGTATTACAACTGGAGCAGGCCAAGCCTGCTCGGTGTGCACGCTTCTGTTCCAGACAAATATACTGATAGCTCCGGACAAACATACTGATCTGATTCAACTCTTTGAAGGCCTGATGATTAGTTGACAAGTTGAATCGTGTGTGTTTGTCCGGGGCTACAATAAAACTGTAATGTTGGGGGACCGGAATTGGGAACCACTGGCCCACAGTATGATGGCATTAGACTTATCGGCATTTGCAATGCATCCCCTGACATTGTGCATCTGAGTCAGAGAATAGCTTTACTCACAAATTCTTTACATTGTTCAGCTATATGTTCTTAATTTAAAAACAATACCAGTAGACAATGTATGAGGCTAATTATTCTACTAGATTTTGTACATGCCTTGTGCTGACATGAACTTGTTTAACGCAAACTTTGTAATCTAGGTGGTGACATGTCTGGAAGGAGGAGAGGATGGGATCCTTAGCTTGAAACATACAACTACTACTACTACCAAAGTTCAATGCCAGATACTTTTCTCCCAGAAGGTCTGAGTGGCACTTGGAGGTGCCACTGTGATACTGAAGATGGTTTTCTTATGACTACTACAACAGTTACATTATCTATGCTAAATGTGTTTGAACTGTGAAAAGAAAGACAATAGTTAGGCTATAAGAAATATGCTTTATTCAACGTGGCAAAGCAGAGATGACAAAATACTTTTCATTTCACCCTGTCGTGTCTTTGGAATCATTAAAACGGAAGACATGTTTGTCAAATAACTCTCAGTAATTATTATTACGCGATTAAACTGATTAATCATGTAACTGTAATTAACTAGAAGGTCGGGGCACCAAGGAAAATATTCAGATTACAAAGTTATAATTTTCCTAATATAACTTTCAGATATTATAATATCTGATCGATTAGCCTCCTTTAATGATGTGTTAGTTTACCTCACGTCAATCTCATTCCAAACATCGTAAATTGTTGGTTATCTGCACGAACCCAGTCTTCACTATGAGTCATCCATACATCAATTGTCTTAAAATCATTTATGTACTAACTAAATAATTCACAGAAATGCAAAACAAACAGATATGTGTCACGTCCTGACCAGTATAAGGGGTTATTTGTTGTTGCAGTTTGGTCAGGACGTGGCAGGGGGTGTTTGTTTTATGTGGTTCGGGGTTTGTTGGGCTATGTACTATGTAAGAGGGGTGTTTGGTTAGAGTGTTTTGGGGTTTGTTGGGCTATGTTCTTGTTAGTTTATTTCTAGGTTAGTTATAGTCTTTCTATGTCTATGTTTAGTTAATGGGGTTGACCTTCAATTGGAAGCAGCTGCTCCTCGTTGCTTCTAATTGAAGGTCTTATTTAAGAGGGGTGTTTTTTCTATGGGATTTGTGGGTAGTTGTCTCCTGTTTAGTGTCTGAGCACCTGATAGGACTGTTAGTGGCGGTCGTTTGTTTTTGTATACGTGATTTGTTTGTTTTTTCCTTCTTTTTATTAAATAAAGAAGATGAGTATACACGTTCCCGCTGCACCTTGGTCCAGTCCTTACAACGCCCGTTACAATGTGGTTACAAGGAAATGATAGGAGAATGTGCCCTAGTGGGCTAAACCGGCATGGCGGCTTGTTACACAAAGAAAGGGGGTGGGCTTGAATGAAAGAGCGGGAAGACTGAGTAACAGAGAAAGCAGCTATGCCATCATAAATATATTATCGTATGCATTCTAAATTACCGCCCATTTGGAAAAGGAAAATGCAATAAATATTTACTCTGGGCTGCGCTTCGGTAGGTTGGTCGTAGATGCTGGCCGTGTTGGCCAACAGAGATCTTCCTGTCATCGGAAGAATGTCACTGGTGGTAAAATGGATACGTTGTATCTTCGTCGTGTGTTAGACTGGATACGTCGTCCGTCCTTTTCTACCCCACGTCTATAGCGGCCGCTGCTAACTCAACGGCCATGAAGTATCACTTCTGTAGTGAATGAGAGTTCAAAGTTCATACCATTCGCAACCAAAGCTCACGCTGAGGTTGGCTTAGTTCTGTATTTGACATGTGTGTCCTTTTAACGCAGAGGCTGCAGACCTCACGTACCCGGAACAGACTGGTTACGTTTTGTCACTGACTTATATAGTGGAGGGGAGAAGGGTGTGTTTCATCGTTTACAACCCCTGTCTCTTCACAGGGGCGGGTTACTAGTCCAACACTCTAACCACTAGGATACCCGCCACCCTAATATTACTGATATGCATGTCAATGTCTCCTGGCTCAAAGTGGAGGAGAGATTGACTTCATCACTACTTATATTTATGAGAGGTATTGCCATGTTGAATGAACCGAGCTGTCTGTTTGAACTACTGGCACACAGCTCCGACACCCATGCATACCCCAAAAGACATGCCACCAGAGGTCTCTTCACAGTCCCCAAGTCCAGAACAGACTATGGGGGGCACACAGTACTACATAGAGCCATGAATACATGGAACTCAATTCAAATCAAATTTATTTGTCACAGACACATGGTTAGCAGGTGTTAATGCAAGTGTAGCGAAATGCTTGTGCTTCTAGTTCCGACCATGCAGTAATATCTAACAAGTAATCTACCAATTCCACAACTACCTTATACTCACAAGTGTAAAGGAATGAATACGAATATGTACATAAAAATATATAAATGAGTGATGGACGAACGGCATAGGCAAGATGTAATAGATGGTATGGAGTACAGTATATACATATGAGATGAGTATTGTAGGGTATGAAAACATATAAAGCAGCATTGTTTAAGGTGGCTAGTGATACATTACATCAGGATGGCAAGATGCAGTAGATGGTATAGAGTACAGTATATACATATGAGATGAGTAATGTTGGTTATGAAAACATTATATAAAGTGGCATTGTTTAAAGTGGCTAGTGATACATCTAATTACATCAAGATGGCAAGATGCAGTAGATGGTATGGCGTACAGTATATACATATGAGATGAATAATGTAGGTTATGTAAACATTATCTAATATAAATAACATAAAGTGGCAAGTGATAAATTGATTACATCAATTTTCCCATTATTAAAGTGGCTTGAGTTGAGTCAGTATGTTGGCAGCAGCCACTCAATGTTAGTGATGGCTGTTTAACAGTATGATGGCCTTGAGATAGAAGCTGTTTTTCAGTCTCTCTGTTCCAGCTTTGATGCACCTGTACTGACCTCGCCTTCTGGATGTTAGCGGGGTGAACAGGCAGTGGCTCGGGTGGTTGTTGTCCTTGATGATCTTTTTGGCCTTCCTGTGACATCGGATGGTGTAGGTGTTCTTGATGGCAGGTAGTTTGCACCCGGTGATGCGTTATGCAGACCTCACTACCCTCTGGAGAGCCTTCCGGTTATGGGCGGAGAAGCTGCCGTACCAGGCGGTGGTACAGCCCGACAGCCTGCGCCTTCTTCACCACGCTGTCTGTGTAGGTGGACCATTTCAGTTTGTCTGTGATGTGTACGCCGAGGAACTTAAAACTTTCCACCTTCTCCACTACTGTCCCGTCAATGTAGATAGGGGGCTGCTCCCTCTGCTGTTTCCTGAAGTCCACGATCATCTCTTTTGTTTTGTTGACATTGAGTGAGAGGTTATTTTCCTGACACCCCACTCCGAGGGCCCTCACCTCCTCCCTGTAGGCCGTCTTGTCGTTGTTGGTAGTCAAGCCTACCACTGTAGTGTCGTCTGCAAACTTGATGATTGAGTTGGATGCGTGCATGGCCACACAGTCGTGGGTGAACAGGGAGTACAGAAGAGGGATGAGAACGCACCCTTGTGGGGACCCAGTGTTGAGGATCAGCGGGGTGGAGATGTTGTTACCTAACCTCACCACCTGGGGGCGGCCCGTCAGGATGTCCAGGACCCAGTTGCACAGGGCGGGGTCAAGACCCAGGGTCTCGAGCTTAATGACAAGTTTGGAGGGTACTATGGTGTTAAATGCTGAGCTGTAATCGATGAACAGCATTCTTACATAGGTATTCCTCTTGTCCAGATGGGTTAGGGCAGTGTGCAGTGTGATGGCGATTGCGTCGTCTGTGGACCTATTGGGTCGGTAAGCAAATTGGAGTGGGTCTAGGGTGTCAGGTAGGGTGGAGGTGATATGGTCCTTGACTAGTCTCTCAAAGCACTTCATGATGACGGAAGTGAGTGCTACAGGGCGGTAGTCATTTAGCTCAGTTACCTTAGCTTTCTTGGGAACAGGAACAATGGTGGCCCTCTTGAAGCATGTGGGGACAGCAGGATGGGATAAGGATTGATTGAATATGTCTGTAAACACACCAGCCAGCTGGTCTGCGCATGCTCTGAGGACACGTCCGGGATGCCATCTGGGCCTGCAGCCTTGCGAGGGTTAACACGTTTAAATGTTTTACTCACGTTGGCTGCAGTGAAGGAGAGCCCACAGGTTTTGGTAGCGGGCCGTGTTAGTGGCACTGTATTGTCCTCAAAGCGAGCAAAAAACTTGTTTAGTCTGTCTGGGAGCAAGGCATCGTGATCCGCGACGAGGCTGATTTTTCTTTTGTAGTTCGTGATTGACTGTAGACCCTGCCACATACCTCTCGTGTCTGAGCCGTTGAATTGCGACTCCACTTTGTCTCTGTACTGACGCTTAGCTTGTTTGATTGCCTTGCGGAGGGAATAGCTACACTGTTTAATATATTCGGTCATGTTTCCGGTCACTTTGCCCTGATTATAAGCAGTGGTTCACACGTTCAGTTTTGCGCGAATGCTGCCATCAATCCACAGTTTCTGGTTGGGGAATGTTTTAATAGACGCTGTTGGTACGACATCACCGATGCACATGTTAATGAACTCGCACACCGAGTCAGCGTATTCGTCAATGTTGTTGTTCGCAGCAATGCGGAACATATCCCAGTCCACGTGATCGAAGCAATCTTGAAGCGTGGAATCCGATTGTGTTGTGTCCAGATGGGATAGGGCAGTGTGTAGTGCGATGTTGATTGCATTGTCTCTGGATCTATTGGGGCTGTAAGCAAATTGAATTAAGTCTAGGGTGTCAGGTAAGGTAGAGGTGATATGATCCTTAACTAGCCTCTCGAAGCACTTCATGATGACAGAAATGACTGCTACGGGGTGATAGTCATTTAGTTCAGTTACCTTTGCTTTCTTGGGTACAAGAACAATGTTAGACATCTTGAAGCAAGTGGGGACAGCAGACTGGGATAGTGAGAGATTGAATATGTCCGTTAACACTACAGCCTGCTGGTCTGCACATGCTCTGAGGATGCAGCTAGGGATGCCGTCTGGGTCGGCAGCCTTGCAAGGGTTAACACACTTAAATGTCTTACTCACGTCGGCCACGGAGAACGAGAGCCCACAGTCCTTGAGGACGAGCTGCGTCGCCGGCACTGTGTTATCCTCAAAGCGGGCAAAGAAGGTGTTTAGCTTCTATGCTCGCTTCGAGGCAAATAACACTGAAAAATGCATGAGAGCACCAGCTGTACCGGAAGACTGTGTGATCATGCTCTCCGCAGCCAATGTGAGTAAGACCTTTAGACAGGTCAACAGTCACAAGGCCGCAGGGCCAGACGGATTACCAGGACATGTACTGTGAGCATGCGCTGACCAACTAAGTGTCTTCACTGACATTTTCCACCTCTCCCTGTCCGAGTCTGTAATACCAACATGTTTTAAGCAGACCACCATAGTGCCTGTGCCTAAGAACACTAAGATAACCTGCCTAAATGACTACCGACCCGTAGCACTCATGTCTGTAGCCATGAAGTGCTTTGAAAGGCTGGTTATTCTGCCCTTGAATTGCGTTCCCATGCAAAACTAGACAGATAGCTAACAACTAAATCTTCAATAAAACTCCCAAGGCGTGACTTTTCTTGAATGAATATATTGAAAACATTTATGTTGTGAAACTGCAAAATACAGAAAATAATATACTTAGGTATTCAATTCACATCAACATACTGTAGCTGTACATTATACATTTCAAGTTGAAATTGCATAAATACAAAGCCTGTGCCAAGGTACCATATATCTGGCATGATGCCAAACCATATAGCTAATTGTTAATCATATGGTAATTGGCTAACTCCTTTAATTACTCTAATAATGTGCAACCACCTCTGTACAATAACAAAGCATATTACACTAGAAACTGTCACGTCCTGACCAGTAAAAGGGGTTATTTGTTATTGTAGTTTGGTCAGGGCGTGGCAGGGGGTGTTTGTTTTGTGTGGTTTGGGTTTTTTGGTTTATGTTCTACATTTTCTATTTCTATGTGTTTATCTAGTTTTTCAATTTCTATGTTGGGTTTTGGTAGGACCTCCAATTAGAGGCAGCTGGTTGTCGTTGCCTCTAATTGGAGGCCATATTTAGTTGGGTTAGTTTTCTCTTGTGTTTTGTGGGTGGTTGTTTCCTGTATAGTCTATGCACCTTACGGGACTGTTTTCGTCGTTTGTTTTGTTTAAGTGTCTTCTCTTTAATAAAATAAGAAGATTATCAATATACCCGCTGCATTTTGGTCCACTCCTTACGACGCCCGTGACAGAACCACCCACCAACGAAGGACCAAGCAGCGGAGGAAGGAGCAGCAGGAGAGCTACTTGGAGTCATGGACATGGGAGGAGATCCTGGATGGTAAAGGACCATGGCACCAGGCTGGGGAGTACAAGCACCCGAAGGAGGAGCTGGAGGAAGCTAAAAGGGAACGACAGAGGTATGAGGCATTATATCCTCCATTTCAGGAGGAGAGGAGGCAGCCCCCCCAAAAAATGTGGGGGGGGGGGGGCATATGGGGAGTTTAGCTAAGTCAGGGGGGAGCCCTGACCTAACTTCCCGGGCGTACAGGAGAGAGCCGTGGAGCATAAAGGAGCCAGTCAAGGAATCAAGCGAGGAGCTTTTTTCTATTTTGTTGCCTCAACCTGGAATGAAATACATTTTTGGGGGTTTGTATCATTTGATTTACACAACATGCCTACCACTTTGAAGATGCAAAATATTTTTTATTGTGAAACAAACAAGAAATAATACAAAACAACTCAAAACTTGAGCATACATAACTATTCACCCCTCCAAAGTCAATACTTTGTAGAGCCACCTTTTGCAGCAATTACAGCTGCAAGTCTCTTGGGTTATGTCTCTATAAGCTTGGCACATCTAGCCACTGGGATTTTTGCCCATTCTTCAATGCAATACTGCTCCAGCTCCTTGAAGTTGGATGGGTTCCACTGGTGTACAGCAATCTTTAAGTCATACCACAGATTCTCAATTGGATTGAGGTCTGGGCTTTGACTAGGCCATTCCAAGACATTTAAATGCTTTAGAAGTATGCTTAAGGTCATTGTCCTGCTGGAAGGTGAACCTCCGTCCCAGTCTCAAATCTCTGGAAGACTGAAACAGGTTTCCCTCAAGAATTTCCCTGTATTTAGCGAAATCCATCATTCCTTCAATTCTGACCAGTTTCCCAGTCCCTGCCGACGAAAAACATCCCCACAGCATGATGCTGCCACCACCATGCTTCACTGTGGGGATGGGGGGTTCTCGGGGTGATGAGAGTTGTTGGGTTTGCGCCAGGCATAGCGTTTTAACATAAAGACTTTAAACTCAGGATTCTGTAAAAGCCTACCCCAATCAGGATATGTGTTTACTTTTAGCTTCCTGTGCCAACCGAAAGTGCCATAAATTGGGGGCATAGGGGCTGTTTTGAAGGGTTAAAAAAGTCACATCTTTCCAAAACTTCATATGTGTGATTAGGCAACCCTCGGTGCATTGAAACCAACTAGGTGCATTGAAACCGCCTCGGCCTATAGAGACGGACCCTAACGTTTCTGTCCGATAGGTCATTTAAGGACCCCGTAGCAACGCCCAGAAAATGTGGATTTTCAGCACCAATTAAGGTCGCTGCTTGGGCTCCAAATTACCTATTAAGCCGAAACTCGGGATTCGGGGTCGCCTCAGCTAGGCCTACGCATAATGTCAGAACTGGACCCGCAGCTAGAACGTAACTACGTGTTTTATGTTTTTATTATGGTTTAAACAGAATGCGCTGTGAATTTTGGACCTGCTCTGAAATATTACATTTACATTTAAGTCATTTAGCAGACGCTCTTATCCAGAGCGACTTACAAAATGGTGCATTCACCTTATGATATCCAGTGGAACAACCACTTTACAATAGTGCATCTAAATCTTTTAAGGGGGGTTAGAAGGATTACTTTATCCTATCCTAGGTATTCCTTAAAGAGGTGGGGTTTCAGGTGTCTCCGGAAGGTGGTGATTGACTCCGCTGTCCTGGCGTCGTGAGGGAGCTTGTTCCACCATTGGGGTGCCAGAGCAGCGAACAGTTTTGACTGGGCTGAGCGGGAACTGTGCTTCCTCAGAGGTAGGGGGGCCAGCAGGCCAGTGGTGGATGAACGCAGTGCCCTTGTTTGGGTGTAGGGCCTGATCAGAGCCTGAAGGTATGGAGGTGCCGTTCCCTTCACAGCTCCGTAGGCAATCACCATGGTCTTGTAGCGGATGCGAGCTTCAACTGGAAGCCAGTGATAGTGATAATATGTAATATGTGATAGTTGGCTTCTAAACGAGTTGAAAAAAGTGGGTGTGGTGTCAGTTTGTATGAGTTTGGTGTCAGAATGATATCTAATTGACTGATGGACGGTAACTTGCTGGCTGACTTTTGTCCATTTGCAACATGTTTAAACAGTGATAGACCATCACCAAATTGACATTCTGAAATGAACACCAACGAGTGATGGAGAGGAACCAGAATCACTGCCCGGCCATCCCGAGTTCATCGGGCCAGTCAATTTCGCATTCCTGCAATATTTTTGAGCATGTCAAATTCGTGATGGTAAATGCCCATTGAAACATATTGCAAATGGACAGCCATGCGCCTGATGATTGGAACGGGTTACCAGGAGCACATTTTTAAAATGGTTTTTAATGCCTTTAGGGGGGTGCAAGGGGTCCACGGTTGGGTAGGGAGCACACCCCCACCCGTGCCCATCCCCTCGTCATTTTGGCTGTTTTTAAAAAAATCGTAAAAAATGACAGTCCCACTTCTCTCTCATCATACATGACAAATACACCTTCTAGGTTGATTCAGGGCTTAACCTCTAGAGGATAAAATCCCGTTAATGGGATTGGTTGGACAACAACCAGTGAGATAGCACGGTGCGAAATTCAAAGAAAGAATAATCTCAAAATTAAAATTCAAGTATTATACGGCATTTTAAAGATACTCTACTCGTTAATCCAATCACATTGTCCGATTTCAAAAAGGCTTTACGGTGAAAGCAAAACATTACATTATTTTAGCATAGCACCTTAGCAAAAAAAAAGCTATTTTCCAAGCACGGATAGCCATCACAAAACCAGATATACAGCTAAAATTAAGCACTAACCTTTGACAATCTTCATCAGATGACACTCCTAGGACATCATGTTAGACAATACATGCATTTTTTGTTCGATCAAGTTTATATTTATATCCAAAAAACTAATTTTTACATTGGTGCGTGACGTTCAGAAAATGTTTTCTCCCCATAACAACCGGTGAATAGGCACATTTAATTTACAGAACTCATAAACGTTGACAAAATTTATAACAATTATTTAAAGAATTAGAGATAATCTACTCCTTTATGCAACCACTTTGTCAGATTTCAAAATAACTTTACGGGAAAAGCACATTGTTCAATATTCTGAGTACAGAACTTAGCCTTCAATGCTAAGCTATACAGTTAGCCTACAACCACGACGTCGACAATCTCTAAAAATATGTTCGAAATATTTACTTGCCTTTGCTGATCTTCGGCGGAATGCACTCGGATGGGCACCCACTTCCACAAGAAATGTTCATTTGTTCTGCAAAGTCCATCATTTATGTCCAAATACGTCCGTTTTGTTGACCCATCCAGAACACTTTACAATGCCATGTGACGTGAACGCAAATCCATAGACGAAATGTTCAAAGTTCCATTACCGTTTGTAGAAACACGTCAAACGATGTTTACAATCAATCCTTTAGGGTATTTTTTAACGTAAAATTGCGATAATTTTACAACCGGGCAATAGGTATTCATCCCAGAAGAAAAATAAAAAACAACAAAGTCACGTGCACAAGCGTCATAAGACACCTGTCCTCAGACTGGCCAGTGATTGACTGAGCCACAATTTTCTGCCCAGTAACAGGTGACGGATGAAACCAGTTCCTAAAGATTGTTGACAGCCAATGGAAGAGTTAGGAGGTGCAACGTAAATCCTATGTCACTGTAGTTCTTCAAGGGATTCAAAAGAAAAAATACATTTCTAATTTCTCCCACTTCCTGATTCAATTTTTCTCTGTTTTTTTGCCTGCCATATGAGTTCTGTTATACTCACAGACACCATTCAAACAGTTTTAGAAACTTCAGAGTGTTTCCTATTCAAATCTACTAATAATATGCATATTCTATATTCTGGGCCAGAGTAGTAACCTGTTTAAATTGGGTACATTTTTCATCCAGCCGTGAAAATACTGCCCCCTAGCCACAACAGGGTAACATAGTGAGATATATCATTTGGGCAGTATAAATGCCATTTGGACATGGTTCACTGACTTTTGGGTTCAGAAGCCGACTTCCTATGATCATATATGGCAAATGGACATAACATCCTGATTTGGCACTTTCAATAATTATATATTGCATTTGGACATTTCTTATTGCATTTGGCAATGGTTCACTGACTTTTGACTTTGACTTCCTATGATATCATATTGTAAATGGACATAACATCCTGATTTGGCACTTTCAATACTTCATATTGCATTTTGACATTTCTTATGGCATTTGGCCATGGTTCACTGACTTTTGACTTCGACTTATGACTTCCTATGATATCATGTTGCAAATGGACATAACATCCTGATTTGGCACTTTCAATACTTTCATACTGCATTTGGACATTTCTTATGGCATTTGGCAATGGTTCACTGACTTTTGACTTCGAGTTTTGACTTCCTATGATATCATATTGCAAATGGACATAACATATGCCTTATGAACAAGTAAAAAAAATATGACAATAAAATATGACAAAGGTATGTTCATACAGTTCTTATACATGTATAATTGACCAAAAAAATCAAAAGGTCCAGAAAGCACTTTTTTAGAGGGTGATACATTTTGGTTTTTTTTTATCAAATTTTTCTAAATTTGACACTTGAGTCTTGACTTGATGTCTATTTGCAATATGAAAATGAACGGTGGAGCGCTTGCCATCTTTGGGAGTTTTGCTGTATGACACTTGGCATTTGTCATATGACATTTGCCATAAGCTTTGAATGATCTGCCGTCCAATTGAGTGGTATTAGCCATCATGTATATGTTTCGTACACTGCCAATATGATCCCATTCATTTTTATCCATTTCGGGGGGGGGGTTCCCTTGTTGCAGACTCTGTGGCCTTTCAGAACAGGTGTATATATATACTGAGATCATGTGACAGATCATGTGACATTTAGATTGCACACAGGTGGACTTTATTTAACAAATTACGTGACTTCTGAAGGTAATTGGTTGCACCAGATCTTATTTAGGGGCTTCATAGCAAAGGTGGTGAATACACATGGACGCACCACTTTTCCTTTTTTTATTTTTTTTATTCTTTGAAAAAAGTTTTTTTTTCCATTTCACTTCACCAATTTGGACTATTTTGTGTATGTCCATTACATAAAATAAAAATAAAAATCTATTTAACCCTCCTGCTGTGTTCTGGTCGAATTGGACTCATTTACACATTTTCTCTCTGAAAAATGTAGTTAATTTAATCTCATTGTTATAAGGTTCCATCACTTTGTCCACACAGGGAATCTGAACACACAAAATACATTTTGATGATTTTCATTACATTTTGGGTGTTTCATTTAACTTTTGTACACCTGTGGTGTTCCCGTTCAAAAATGACCGGTCATTAGCAATGAATGGGTGAGCCACAATTAGTGTTTAAAATTGAGCTCAGGCACATGCCCATTCATCAGATGGACACACTTCATCTCCCAGACCGCCACATGCATGTGTGTTTGAGCACACACACACACACACCTCACTCCCCAGGCTCTTGATCATATCTTTGAGGAGGAGAGAGTCCTTGTTAAACTTTGACACAAAGTAGTCTGTGATAAATAGCACAGTATGTTTCATCTGAGTATTTGTAATAGTCAAAATAATCCATACATTATGCTTTTTTTTTTACTCAAGTAAAAAGTTGTATGAGCTCAGGTCAATGGGGCCTACAGGCCATAAATAGAAAATAGAATTTCAAAACTTGTAATGTTCACAAGAACTTGAAGTTGATAAAAAGATCTAACACAACATTAGGTGATAATTTATGTATTATTATCTATTTATAATGAGCTATAATGGGGCGGCCATTTTGGACCGGGAACACAGAATTAATGAACATGAAACGAACACAACGGGAGGGTTAAATGACAGGTGGTCATGCAACAAAATAGGAAAAAATACCAAAGGGGGAAGAATACTTTTGCAAGGCACTCTAACTCTATGCCTATTCGATGCATAGTCACTTCACTCCTACCTACATGTAGAAATTACCTCAACTAACCTGTACCCCTGCACACTGACTCGGTACCGGTACCCCCTGTATGTAGCCTCGTTATTGTTATGTTAATGTGTTACTTTTTATGATTTTTTTTTACTGTAGTTTATTTGGTAAATATTTCCTTAACTCTTTTTGAACTGCGTTGTTGGTTAAGGGCTTGTAAGTCAGCATTTCACGGTAAGGTCTACACTTGTTGTATTCGGCGCATGTGACAAATAAAGTAAAACATTTTTATTTTGATTTGCACTCTGATGATAGAGCTAATTGTTTTGCATCTATTCATCAAAAATGTTTACTTCTCACTATGCTCTTCTGGAGGCGACGATATTCCAACCATTTATTAAACAATCCCTTGAAAACCGCACACAATTGTCGGGGGGTCTCCTTGCCTCCCAGCAGGCAAATCGAATGCTCTGCACCTTATTGTGTCTTTTTAACAACGGAAGGAAAGTAAATTAGTGCATTTTCCATACGGAAGAAAAGCATTTGTAATTCCTTCAATAACCAATATTGCTAGCATGCTCATCATTTATACAATAATTTACACTCAACATGTGCTCTAATGCTGCAGCTCTTGGATCAGTTGGAGCCTGGTGGGATACTGGAGTTGCCTGTTGGTCTGAAAGCCTTCATGGGGCTGATCTATGTTCCCTTGACTGACAAGCAGCACCATTGGCCAGTTATGTATACACTACATAAAGGGTATGTATACACTATATAAAGGGTATGTATATACTCTATAAATGGTATGTATTCACTATATAAAGGGTATGTATTCACTATATAAAGGCTATGTATATACTACATAAAGGCTATGTATACACTATATAAAGGATATGTATACACTATATAAAGGATATGTATACACTATATAAAGGATATGTATACACTACATAAAGGATATGTATACACTATATAAAGGGTATGTATATACTCTATAAATGCTATGTATTCACTATATAAAGGGTATGTATATACTACATAAAGGGTATGTATACACTATATAAAGGGTATGTATATACTCTATAAATGTTATGTATTCACTATATATAGGGTATGTATATACTACATAAAGGCTATGTATACACTATATAAAGAGTATGTATACACTATATAAAGGGTATGTATACACTAGCTACATAAATTGTATATATAGTATACAATATAAAGCAGATAAATGGCATGTCATGAAAATCTTAAACCTTATAATTGTTGTCAGTTTTGTCACCGCCTGCCGTCATGACCTTGCCTTAATTCATCATCCCACATCTAGAGTTGATCTCTTGAGAGATGCTGTTCTGTGTTTTTCTTTCCAGGGTGAGCTCTGACTGCTGTGTGGTGTGATTGCCCTTGCAGGAGGTGGTGCTGGTGCTGCAGCTATTGAGTTTTTTAGATCTCTGTCTGTCTGCTGCCTAGCAACACTTCCCATTTGCTTATTGACTAAAACTGGGCAGCAGATGAACATTATCCCAGAGGGTTGAAGAGAGTTGCCAAGGGCTTTTGGATTAATGACTCTGTCTGTGATTGCTAAAATCGTTAATTTAAGTACTCCCGTTTTGTACATGCATTCAAACCACTGTTTGTTCCTCACAGATGTCTAGCTGAAAGGTCGGCTTATTCATGTATTTCATTTTACAAAAATTAAAGGGATATGACAACCCTCACACAAATTGAGTGATCGTACTTCACCAACCATCAGGAAGATGTCTTGATAAATTGAAGATTCATTTTTTTCTAATGTCTGATGTGAATGCAAGTAAACATAGTCTAACCTATAAATGATTACAATTAGTCTGTATCGGCAACAGAAAAACAACCCTTTTTAAATAACGATGAGAATAGATGCAGTTTAGTCTTTATTTTTGAAAAAAAAAAATACTGAAATGATTATACAGTAATGTCATAATTTATTAATACAAATATTGTAATGAAAATGCTTGTTTGTGTGTAAATGTATGGGAAATAATGTTGTTTTATTTGAGAGAGATGGGATTGTTTGGCCTTGGCCTTTTTTTTATACACTTTGCCTCTATCAATTTAACCATTGCTTGTATAAGAGATCATAAATGCTATTTATTTAGGTCTATGATTTTATTACGTTGTATGTGTGAAGCATTAGGTGTGAAGCAATATTCCGTGTCAGGAGGATGCGGATATTTGATAAGGCTTTGAAACGGACTACTAACACACAGGGGCGTCATCGACGAGTGCCCGCAGTCATTTGGAAGGGAGACCCATACTTTCATGGTTGCTTCCGGGAGATACATGTGAGTAGTTTGGACACATTTTACAGATTATTTTATTTACCTTTAACCGACAAACAGTGGTTTTACAGAACTCCCTAGAGAAAACGATACTCTTTCTTAAATTTGATGGTACGTTATGTCAAGAACATTTTCTATGTTCTCCAAATCTTGAACAAACACGAAATAACGCTTAATAACAGAACACTATCACGTGCTAGACTTTGCAGTGCGCATTTGATAAACGTCACAAATTATAGCGATTTAATTTGTAAAGTGACAAAAGAACATACGCTTTACAACTCAGTAAATGAGTTGTCATCTGGCCCACGTTTGCATCAACACCATTTTACAGTAATGTCGCATACAATGGAGTCGACAGAAATGACGAGGGTGTCCGCTGTAAATACCTCAAACACTTCAGTCAATTCTACCACAGACGAGGTGAAAGAAACTTGTAAACGTAAGAGCGAAGAGAAGGAAGACCCAGAGAAAAGTAGTCGTGGAAAGAGACGACGAGGGGGTGGGAAGAAACAACTCCGTACAGGAGAGAGATACATTCCTCCCCCTCAAAAACGCAACCCCGGGGTAAGCTTCAGCAAAGAGCATTTTGATGAAACAACATACTATTTTGAAGGAGGTCTACGCAAAGTGCGCCCGTACTATTTCGACTTCAAAACGTACTGCAAGGGACGCTGGATTGGGAAAAGTCTTCTGGAGGTTTTCAGCAGTGAATTCCGAGCTGAGCCGTTGGAGTACTACGTTATGGCTTCCAAACTAGGACGCATCCGACTCAATGAAACACCAATGGATGACCTCTCTGTAACACTCAGGGTGAGTTCAATCTTTGTCTCGTCCCTGACTCTATGATTATGTTGGCTTGAATTAGATACATACAACAGTCTAATATTGTCCCTACATTTATTTATTTTTTAATCTGTGCATAATAAATATTGTCAGACTTGTCTTTTCCCCCCTCAGAACAATGACTTCCTAAGGAATACAGTGCATCGCCATGAGCCGCCTGTAGTCGGACGGCCACTGGAGATTTTGGAAGATAATGGGGAGGTTTTGGTAGTTGACAAGCCAGCCTCGATGCCAGTCCATCCTTGCGGGCGCTTCCGTCACAACACGGTCATTTTCATCCTGGGAAAGGAACGGGGCATATGTGGCCTTCACACTGTGCACCGGCTGGATCGCCTAACATCTGGGGTGCTGCTCTTCGCCCGGACTTTGGAAGTGTCCCAGAAACTGGATGTGTTGGTGCGAGACAGACAGGTAAGACATCCTCTAGTCCAGTGTGCACCAATCAATCGAAAAGGGACATTGTGTTTACTAATAATATATACATTTTTTTTTTCACTTATCCTAGAAATCAGTTTAGATTAAATAGGGCCTCAAGTATAATCTCTCTGAGAGGGAACATACAAAGTATATTTTATCAGTCACTTATATCAAACTTTAACAGTCTGTCATCTTTTACAGCTGGAGAAGGAGTACATCTGTCGAGTGGAAGGGGAGTTTCCAGAGGGTGAGATCATCTGTGAGGAGCCCATCCTGGTGGTCTCCTTCAAGGTGGGACTGTGCAGAGTGCATCCTAAAGGCAAGGATTGCCGCACAGTCTTCCAAAGGCTCAGCTGGAACGGCCACTCCAGTGTAGTGCGTTGCCTCCCTCTCACTGGCCGCACTCACCAGATTCGCGTCCACCTCCAGTTCCTGGGCTACCCCATCCTCAACGACCCTGTCTATGGCTCCTCTGCTTGGGGTCCCCAAAGGGCAAAGGGAGGCCTGATGGGCATGAGCGACGATGAGCTTCTCAAAGCGATTCTGGAGGAACATCGCTTGAAGGAGAGTTTTCATCTCCTAGACATTCCAGATGAGCGAATGGTACAGGTGAGCAATGTGCGGACCGACGTAGATGGCGAAGATGCTCAGACACCTCAGCCAGAGCTGTTGCCACGTGTTTGCAATTCTGTTTCAAGTGACTGTACACTGAGTGACGTAGAACAGAGTGCAAATCAGGTCCACAGCAGTCCAGCCTTACCTGGTGCAGTACCTGGACCAACTGATGAAAATGGGGATCAAACAGAGTCCACAGAATCTTCTCA
Source organism: Salmo salar (assembly GCF_965601325.2). NCBI lineage: Eukaryota > Metazoa > Chordata > Actinopteri > Salmoniformes > Salmonidae > Salmo > Salmo salar. The sequence goes on from NC_138291.1 coordinate 9,903,327, forward strand.
CTTAGCTGCTACAAACACGAAAGACCCTCTGTGTAGTGAGTGTAAGATTCTCCGTCCGGACCCCACTGAGAAGGAGCTCATCATGTACCTCCATGCGTTGCGCTATAAAGGACCAGACTTTGAATATTCAACTCGCCTACCTGACTGGGCCAAGGATGACTGGATTGAAGACTAAGGCACTATAGTGATGTTGTACAATAGAAGTGCAGGCAGTGTACTATGTGATGTGCCCAATAGGATGCAAAATATCACTATTGTTGTTTTGTTGAAGTGTCTTTGGACACTTGGTGAACCAAGCTCGGTTGTTAGTTCTATAGCTCACGGTTCTGTAAATCATGAATAATTCTGTTTTTAAATTATATAATTCATTTCCCTATGACTCACGTTAAGGGATATATTACATTGGACCATATATTTTCAATTGGACTCTAAGCCAGGAAGATGCTTATCTAGGATTTATTTTCAACAGCCCTTCTAATTGAAAACCAAATAAGCATTTTCATAAAGTTGACAATGAAATTGTATTTTCATGACATTGAATAAAACAACCCATTCTGCAGGAAAAATACACTTTTATTTTTTTACTTTCCACCATGTGAAAATGAGTACAAGTACCGTGTTATCTCAGGTTTAATAGTCATTGCAACCTTTCCGTTTTCTCTGCTCCTCAAAAGCCTAAAGTTAAGTTCTATCATTCCTTTCTCTAAGGCAGGTTATTTCAAAAGCTCATCCAAGACTTATGATCATTGAATCAGTTGTCAAAAGGAAACCCTTTCGGATGAAACAACTTCAAAATAACCCTGCTTGTAGGCACATTTTACAATTGTTGTCAATTCTTCGCATTAATTTTTGCAGTCATTTCATCAAAACATAATTAAACCCTTAATACATACATTATTCTGGGTTGTATTTTGAACCAAAAATACAACTCTGAAACCATATTGCCACTAATGTAAAGGATAATCCCTTTTCACATAAAACACATTTACATTTTCTTCATGGAAAAACGACTGTTGCAAAGATTTGGCACATGCTGCACATTGTACACCATGATCCATATACTGCATGTGTTCTGTCAAGGCAAACATATATATATATATATTTAATCTGATGTTCCAGCAGGTGGTGAAATGTAGTGAAGGCTGCTCTGCGGATGTAGAACTACAATTGTTGATTACCCAGTCAAGCCTTAGTAGAGATCGTATTACTCTACATAGAACGCTGATTCTACATTTCTTTGAACCGTGCTGTGAAGCTGGTCATCTACAAGTCATGTTTAATGATGGAAGGAGCCACCAAGCTGGTAAAATCACCTTTGTCAGATTCAGGCCTGCCAATACATCAGTTGGTTTCATGTACAAGACCTTCGTTCTTTCATTATCAAAGGATAAGGCTCACTATATACATCTGCAGTGCATCTGCAGCTCCCTACTGTGTGTATAACAGTGCTGTTCAGGTCCCCTAAATAATTCATACACACAGAATTGTCTTAAGTCACCAAATTAATGTTACATTTCTTGGCATTGACTTTGTACAACAGCAATGAGTGTTGTACATTCTAACAGTGAAGTGGTTTACAAAATGTATTTGACAGTACACACAATTTCTGATCTACTTGTAGTGATGTAACTTCCATCACCATGTTATGATAAAATGTCTTGTTTTGATGGTGGGTGCGTGGAATACATAGCCAAGCGCATTGTGTTCAAACAAAAGAGCCCCTTCCCTCACATCTAAAATGTATTTTGAAATGATTCTAAAGTGTTCAAATGACATTATTGTCTAAGAATCTATCCAGACGATGGATATAGATCAGGGTAGTACAGTGGATTAACAAAAAGTCCAGTGAATATCCAAGTTCCAGTGTCTGTCCAGCTGTGAATTTTCCAAAATGTGTAAATCCATTACAAAGGATCTTATTCACAACGTAACATTCTGCAGTTTCTGACTGAGCTAATCAAGCTGACAGATAATGAACTGAACACTTCTCCATGCTTAGATTAGACATAATCTTTTGAAATCCAATTCAGCTTGTATCTTCCCTCTGCCCATCTCGTTTGATCCATACATCAGGCAAATCTGGTTTACTGTTTGGCAACATCACTGGTCCTTCACTCTGACTCGTACGGCCCCTCCCACACCCCGGAGAGGCTGTCTCATACGTGGTCTCTCTCAGGGAGAGACGTAGGGTATCTCTCTTTCCGTTAAGGTGCCCTGGTTGTGGTTCCAGTTCTCCCTCTGCTTCAATAGAAGTCTGTTGGTTTGAGGGTCCAGGTTCAATGTCACTCAAGCAAGTCTCATTGGAATCCTCTAGCCCGTCAAATGAACTCTGAGATGACAGTAGGCGTTTGTGAGGGTGACGCTTAAAGGTACTATTAGGGGCCTCGTCCTTTGAGAGGGATGGCTGGTAAATTGTTTCTATTGTTTGACTAATGATGGTGTCCTCCATGCTTGAGGAAGAGGACAGCGATACGTTCCAGTGCTTGATGCCAGCAGACTGTCCTCTGCACGTCTTGCACAAGAGCCTTTCCTTAGCCAGGTCACCTGGAGGAGCTACTACAGGCCTTAGGGTGTTTTCTTTGTATGGGGAAGAGGTCTGCAAAGCTGGGGGTGGGTGACAGCCTTTGTGGTGCCTCCCACAGAGCTCTTCGCTATCTGCCTCAATGTTGCTCCTCTCCACATCCCTCCTGGGACTCAGCCCACCGAACTGGATGTCATCCGAGAGAACTGAGGGTCTGTTGGATAGCTTACTAGTACATGTGCTGTTCTCAAAGCTGTCACTCAGCTGACAGGCCAATGGCTGAAGTTCATACTGCTCAGGCTCCCTTCCGCCCCCTACCTGTCGCTGTCTTTGACGCTGATGGTTTGGGTAAAGGTAATTACCCTCGTCTTTATTGAAATTCCTTCGAACTCTTGATCTTCCAAAAGCCCCATTGGCTGCGCAGGTCGAGGACCTAGGTTCTGCTGCTGAGCAGGAGGGCAGACTTTCAGTCCCCGGTTCAGATGAACATGGCAACATTATTTTCCCACAGTTCTTTTGAGGACCGAAAAAGCAGCATAGGGATTGGAAAAAGAAAGTGGCAAATCCACATGCTACACATTTCACCAGAAATAAGAAAATCCCCAGCTTTCTGAACAACAAGGCAGTAGTAGGGAGCATGGCGATGCCCACACAACAGAAGGCCCCGGATCCTATTGCTACAGGACAGCTCATTCTTTTAAGAGAATGTGCAACTCTTCCAATTCTATCAGAGTGTGGAGCTGAATTATATGATATGCAGTAGTTGGCTAAAAAGTCGACAGACAGCCCAGCAGCAGCTGATATGAACAGTGCCTCCACACCACTAAGCTGCCATTCTAGAAGGACCAGGAGGCCGATGGTGACAAAAACACTTCCTCCAACAGCAGCAGTGCCATAAATACTCAGTGGAATATTCCATGTGGTCAGAAGAAGCAAGACAAACGCTAGGGCTACAGAGAACCCAGTGACCACAAGGGTTTCTGAGCTTAGACATTGTTGCAAGTCAAATAGTGTCAACTGGCTCACGAACCATCCTTCCTTTAGTCCCAGTGGTGCGCCAGACATTTCACCATTAAACCATGACACAATATCATTATAGAAAAGGGTGGTGTGACTAAAGTTGTAGCTATAGCGGTGCGTAGTTCTAAATACCATTACCAGGGCTGCTATTCGACCATCTGCCTCAAAATGTAGGCCTCCAACCTCGGACACATAGCCCTCTGCATGCCGCTCGGCCACCATCATGCTCAGGCATTGTTCAAAAACACCCGGTGGGTAAGGAAAGGGAATATCGTTGCAGCAAAAATGGAAGGCATCCTCACTCTCTGAGCATCGTCGAATAGACACCCAGTGTATGAGTTGCTCGACAATACAGACGTTGTCTGTTGAGCCTTCGTTTTCAGATGATGATGATGATGGTAAATAAAAACTTTGGTTTTGAACTCTTCCACACAAGTCTCTCAACCACACCTGAGCCTCTGGGCTACTCATGTTAAACTCTGGATCCATAACTAAAGATCCATTGCTTTTTGGATCAAAGTGATTGCCGTTATCGGTTGGGATGACTCCCCAAACAAGAGTCAATGTAATGAGCTTGTCCTCCCCATTCACCAGCCGTTCAAACATGAATTGGTAGCGATATTCAGCGTCATATCTTTCAAAGGGATGGCTAGAGCGGAATAACTGAGTTGCCCTGTTGTCTAAAGTGGGTAGTCTCATACCAGGGTCTACAACTGAGATGTATGTTCCTCCTGCGGCCAACACTGCAAACCAGCAGATCCAAATGTATCTGAACTTGACCACTCCACATGGGAGGATTTTCAGGAAAAGTAAATTGGAGGTGTCGGACAGTCCCCGCTTTAACCCTCGTAGCTTCTGACCTAAGGTGAAGAGGCACCGCTTTCGCGAGCTTGTGTCCCAGAACCCGCCAATATTTTTCGTGCAGCAAGGCTTCCATGCCTGTGCATTAACAGAGGCTGAGGCAGGCACAGTGTAGCGCTCGCGTAATATGAGCGAGCTGGGCAGCCACGCAAGAGCGGAAAAAGTACAGATTAAGGAAGCCGTTCCCAGGTACACAGCAAAGCATCTGACTGCCGTGATGCTGCTCAGGAACCCCGAGAAGAACGTGGCACTAGAAGTCAGGCCTGATGCCAATATCAAATATCCGACCTCTTGGAGAACTCGATTGACTCTTATCTCTAGAGAAACGGGTGGATTCTGGGATAGTTGTAGGTTCCAGAAATCAATGAAAGTGAAGGCGTGGTTAGAGCAACTACCAAACAGGATGAAAGCTGAAGCTAAGTTGAGGAAAGGGAAGAATGTCAGCTGAAAAACCACTTTGTAGAAGAAATAGGAAGTCAAGAGAGAACCCACAATTGCAACTAAAGACAGAGCTGATAGGAAAAGAGACTGCAAATAAAGGGCTATGGTGAGGAACAGTGAAACTACAGCCAGAACAGGGTAGATGGAGTCCCTAGCCAGGTAATACTTGAAAAGCTTTTGCTTGATGCCTAGGTCCATTCCTGTAATAGTAGTGTTCTTGTATGTAAGCTCACGACCTTCAAGGCTGTTCATGTATATTTCCATCAAGTGATCTCCTTTTTCCACCGGTAGAAACAGGAGGCTATATTTCAGTGAGGGGACCTGATATTCTATTGTCTGTGGCCCTAGGAAGTCCTTATCAACCAGGTAATGCAATATCTGGAAAACGGCACGAGATTGTTTGCACCGAGTCGGCACAGATGCACAGTTGCCTTGTGAGCCCCTCTCTGCACAATATGCCACCAGACTTCCATCGTGGTAGTATGGGGCGCAATAGCGTAGTAGGCTCAGACTCTCTGACACTTGCACAGAGGTCAGGCTGAGACAGGATGAGGCATTGCTGAGAAGTGCCAGGTAGTTTCCCAGTGACCAACTTGGACAGCATCCGCCCCTGATTGTGGCACCGTCCACTTCCAATCGGATATGTTGCTTGCAGAGATCTTGGAAGTGGGGTTGTGAACGAATCTGAAACATGGAGAAGAGAAGTTTGGCATTTACACACTTGTGTTGACTTATTCTCCCTCTACCTATGGCAAAATCAATGTAATTGATGTTCCATATATCTTTTTATTACAAGAGTAAATTGAAAGGGACAGATTTTATAGCAAATTTCCACATAACTTATTTTCATCTACGAGCTAATGGGGATCAATAAAACCTTTTTTTGTTCTCTTTCAAATAAATATAAACGTTTTAAGATGTGTGCTATCAGTGCCTGCCAAGTTCTGTAGCCCAGAAAGGTATTTTATTTGTTTGAGTTGGCTCCCCGATTTTGTGGTCTGATTAGTAATGGTGGATATATGGCAGATGGTCTGGTGATTTGTAAGATGCATGAAGACCTACCCTGGCCTGCTCCATCTCGCACATGGAGTAGATTGCCTTCAGGCTCCAAAGACTGGCAGAGTTTCCAGAGCGGAAGACAAGCTGGGCGTAGCGTTCTCCTGTGATGTCACAGATGGAGTAAAGAACATGGCATCCCTCAACAAAGACTGTCCTCAGTCTCCACTTACAAAAATGTATCTAGAGGGATTGCTTATGTTTTGCTCATAACTGAAAGTGAACACTGGAATGATGAACTAGCTCATCGATACCTAGATCTTTAATTGATACATTATGGGTATGTTTCCTGCTAAAGTTTTAGGAACATTTCTCTAGTAGCAGAGAGACATGTTAGTAGCCTACCTGGAGCGTCACAGAGGAATGTGTCTTGGGCCGAATCCCTGTCTAGCATTCTTTTAGACCGTTGCCTGGACGACTGTTCCTGGCTCCCACCGGCATCCCCTCCGCTACCGTCTCCATAGCTTAATAAAATAAACATGAACACAACACAATTATACATGAGACATCTATACAATTCATATCAATCACACAGGCAATAGCTAAATCAGCACCCCAAGCAACAATGGACATATGGACTCCCTATACAATAATCCAGCATTTATTAATCGTAGCTATACTATATCATGTGCAAGTGTAACCCTGTTCCATCTCTATCGTGCCTCTGAACTGAAAGATGCCAAATTGTAGCCTGTTTTAGTGAGTAATTATAATCTGGGGCTGAGTGAACACAATGTCCCATGGTTCTACTCTGCTGTGGCAGCCATTTTGTGCAGGGCTCTCTGTGTGTGGTGGAGAGCTCCTCCGGTTTTAGCACAGTACCTCCCAGCTGTCTTGTCTTTGAGGTGTTGCGGTATCAGAGACAGTGTGTTTCCAGGCCCTGTGTTCTGCTGAAGCTTGGCCAAGGCAGACTGTCGCACCCCAATGTATGTTCCTCGAGGCTCAAACCCCTGCATTAAAAACATCAAAGTCAACGGAACAACATCTGACGACAGCCGAAGCAGGAAAACAATACTGAATTAATTTACATGAGAAATATGTACGCCTAATGCTGACTGTTTGGCCTACAGTAGGTGAATAAAGACTGATTTAGATGCTAAGGTTTAGTGACATACTAGAATGGATGCTTTGAAAATTGATAGTGACATTGTACATACAGTGTTGATTGATATAGCGTTGTCTTCAATATTCTTCAAGATTAATTTTTACCCTTGTCTCTGCCATGGTCATTACATGTTGATCGCCATGAGTTTAACTGTACACATTTATTACACACATGGTAATTCAATTTGTTTATGTAACTATTCTTGACTGTACATTATACCTGCAATTGCACTGATATGGTTACACTTGTATTTCTGAGCTGACAAGATGTCATTTTTTTTGAGAGATCTGCCGGGTCTACTTTATTTACGGCAGCTTTTCAAGAGGCAGGGACGAGCTAAAAAAAGGGGTTTACAGTAGCATTCGGTTTGACAGAAAAGTTGGCAGAGAACGCGACAGTGCTGCAGAGAGAGGCACTCACCATCAGCGGGTCAGAGAAGTCTGGCAGGGGACCAATCAACAGGCCGGCTAGGGAGCATCCAAGGAGGACTACTGCACACCCGACGAGCACCGCCAGAGGATACTTCACTACCACCTGGGAGTAACTGTCAAGAAAATGCCACAGGAAAAGAAGATCTGTAGACACTTATCTCTAATGGGATTTGCATAGTAAAAGGACTGTACTGTGTGTCTCACTCGGTGACTGTGCTAGGAAAGTCTCATGGTTCAAGTATTTTTCAGTTAAGTACAACATTTAACATTCAATTTCAAAACATTGGTCACCAGTACTCATATTTTGGGTTATGCAATGCTATTGTGAGCTTACGACCATGTTGTATAGCTTAATGAAATACTATTGTGAGCTTACGACCATGTTGTATAGCTTAATGAAATACTATTGTGAGCTTACGACCATGTTGTATAGCTTAATGAAATACTATTGTGAGCTTACGACCATGTTGTATAGCTTAATGAAATACTATTGTGAGCTTACGACCATGTTGTATAGCTTAATGAAATACTATTGTGAGCTTATGACCATGTTGTATAGCTTAATGAAATACTATTGTGAGCTTACGACCATGTTGTATAGCTTAATGAAATACTATTGTGAGCTTATGACCATGTTGTATAGATAAATACTTTTGAGCTTACGACCATGTTGTATAGCTTAATGAAATACTATTTTGAGCTTAGAACCATGTTGTAAAGCTAAATGAAAGACTAAATATATTTTTCGTCCTAATTACTGCCATGCACTGTGCACATTAAGGATGCAATGGAAATTGTAGGTCATTTTGCTGTTACACAATCATGTTGTTGTCGTGGATACTGACTTTCTAGGGATCCAGTAGAGTCCGTCATCCCTAAAATAGACAAATAATTCTGCGTCATTGACCTTTTTATAATTTTTGCATGATAATTATGCTTGTGTATAGCATACGGACTACAGACCTGACTGTGACCACATGATGCTGTTTGGACTTGTGGAGGCCACCGCCGTCATGGGAACCGTGCAGCCAGTGGCAGCGGACAGCGTTGTGACAGGAAGGGACATGGGAGGGGCTGCAGCTGCGACCTGTCTTGACAGCGCTTGTCGAGCAGTCGGTGTGAGGAGGACCCACAGTGATTGGGTGCGACTCCAGACAGGCTTTGCTTTTGATTGGCTTGTGATGGCCACAACAGTGACATTGTCGGTGCTGCTGTGAATGGTAGGTGCATCCCTGGGAGACTTGGTGGTAGAGCTGGGAGGAGGTGGAGGAGGAGGGTCTGGGGAGGCTGCAGCTGTCAGACTGGTCACCTTCGGTTTGGATCCGAGTGGCCTGGGCCTCCGGGCACACGCTGTCAGGAGGACACAGTGACACCTCCGGTATCTCACTGTGAAAAGACAGAAGGGGGGAAAGTGTATTTATTTATAACCCCTACAGTGGCAGAGTTTGTCATTGTCAAATGTACACCAGAATTTTCGATAATCAATGTTTCTGCTCAGCTGCTTCCCTGGCTGCAACACTTTTACTAAGCCTTCAGTAGGTAAACCAAATGAATTGTGTAAGGGGTGACTTCCAAAGTATTGTTGCGTTGCTTGAAACCCAATTTGGAAAAACAAATTAATTAGGTAAGGAATGACATCTAAAGTATTGTTTCATTGCTTGAAGGCCCAATTAGTCCAAGAGATGCTCCATCTGCCCTGCCTGCATTTCAGCATCCAAAAGAGAGTCCTGTTGATGGAGGCTGCAGTGGATCTGATGAAGAATGACTCATGTTTATGGAGGACGTGCATTGCACAGATGTTATGGGTTAAGTTATGTGCTTTTCTTCCTGGTGTTTTCTCTAAAGAACAGGACATAAACTATACACAATGAAACTGCTGACTATCAGTGAGCGAGAGAGAGCTGACTACGTTAAGCACTATTGGTAATTGCGTTAGGCCTAATGACAAGTAACGTTTCTAAATCAGAATCCTTATTTACTGAACTGTAAGTAATATTGAATGCACGTTATTACAATACTCTATAGCAGGGGTATTCAACTCTGAATCTACGAGGTTCGGAGACTGTTGGTTTTCTGTTCTACCTGATAATTAATTGCACCCACCTCGTGTCCCAGGTCTAATTAGAGGGGAACAATGAAAAAATGCAGTGGAACCGGCTTTGAGGTCCAGAGTTGAGTTTGAGGGCTCTATAGTATGACTGAATTAAACAAGGCAACAGTAAACATGTCGTCCCACAACGAATTTTGCAGCGTCCCCCCTTGGGCCAATTGAGATATCGCATGTGACTAACACATTTCAGTTAATTACTATAGCTCCCGCCTTGGGCCAATCAGTATAATAAAAATTAAAAAAATGCCGGATCTCGATGGCAAGACGCATCATTCACCCAAGTTTAGTCAAAATTGGCCCAGTGCTGTCTGAGATATTGCGTGGGGACAACCAGACATTTATGCACAGTCTAATTTCAATCTGACTTCGGTTAGAGGGTCAAATGACGTTATGGGTTGTTTTTCCAGACCTGGTCGTCTGGGTGGACTGAGACGCCACTTCTTTGACCCCATCACCTCATCACCAAGGCGACGGGGTAAGTAAACAGAGAGCAGTACTTGAGGGCTTTATTTGCATTTCCAACCACCGGGGAGAGATAGGTGGGCAGCAAATTCATCACAACTCGACTGTGTGCCATGGTGCATTTCAAAATGTAGCTGTATTAATAATTTAAAAAAAGTGTAAAGATGTATCGGTCGCATAAAAGTGTGGAGTCAATTTCTCAAAGCTACGTAGTGGTTCCACTCAAATCACCCCGTCAAGATGACCATTTTGGCAGGGAGAAGAAAATATGTTGCAGTTAGGTGGCTGATGCGTCACCAGCTTGCTTCTGAATTTACTCCGGTGAAAGCATTATTTCTTTGCTGTCCAATTAGAAGTTGCACTGAGCACTGACGGCAGCATGATGGGGGCTTCTGCTGCCCACTGTGTTACTGCAGTGGTAAACTCTGCGTTTCACTGCTTCTCGTTGACCACTTTTAATAGAACTAGGTCATGCTTGCATTAGCTAGGCAATTAGTGGATCAATTTCATTATTGATTGATAAGAGCAGTTACAAAAATACCTCCAGCTAGGCGTTACGAGCCCCCTGCATGTAAGCAACGTATCAAACAACAATCGCCTGAGATATTGCCAATCTCTCAAATATGAATTGACATGGGAAACGTTCTATCAAAGGTTGACATGACATTGTATTTCAGTCTAAAGAGGGTGTTACTATGCCGATACTCTGCTACACTGTATTCGTGTCATACTGTCGACCAGCACCACCCTCGGTGGAACAGCGCTGTGCATTTTGCTAAACGTTGATATTACATCGTATTTGGGTCTAAAGGTGTTGATATGCTTACACTGCTGCTTTCATGTTTGGCCCCCGTACTACTACTACTACTACTACTGGTGGCCTGTTTAATTATTTTATGGAGATGGAATTAGCAAGCACGTTGTTCATGAGGGAACCATGTCAGTATTTGTCCTTTGTTTGAACCGACACGATGTACCAGGGGGGTCGTGTTCAGTAGTAGCGTAGACCATAGCAAATCGTTCATGATCTCCGGCCATGTACTCTTAAGGTGTGTATGATGTGGAGTAACATGCAGAAATACATTGGTGTCCGAAGTGGGATTCTCTGCTTACAATAGCAAATGTGTAACAGCATATCATTGGGAGGTGATGTTTTTTTTCTCATTTAACCACTCTCCTTGGTTTCACAGCATTTAACCACTCTCTTTGGTTTCACAGCATTTAACCACTCTCTTTGGTTTCACAGCATTTAACCACTCTCTTGGTTTCACAGCATTTAACCACTCTCTTTGGTTTCACAGCATTTAACCACTCTCTTTGGTTTCACAGCATTTAACCACTCTCTTTGGTTTCACAGCATTTAACCACTCTTTGGTTTCACAGCATTAAACCACTCTCTTTGGTTTCACAGCATTTAACCACTCTCTTTGGTTTCACAGCATTTAACCACTCTCTTTGGTTTCACAGCATTTAACCACTCTCTTTGGTTTCACAGCATTTAACCACTCTCTTTGGTTTCACAGCATTTAACCACTCTTGGTTTCACAGCATTTAACCACTCTCTTTGGTTTCACAGCATTTAACCACTCTCTTTGGTTTCACAGCATTTAACCACTCTCTTTGGTTTCACAGCATTTAACCACTCGACTAATTATTATGATGCATTTGGTACTTCTCATGCAGAATTGAATATTGATTGTTGTGGTTGGTTTTTGTTGGCTACTGAGTAAGCAGGCAGCTGATGCATCATGGGGAAGTTTGACAAAGGTACCTGAGTGTCAGTGGTTGCATATCATCAGGGAGAGTGGGATATGCAAAAAAAAAAAAACATCTGCAATTCACAAGTGTTTTAATACACACTTGTACATGTATGAAATAAGACAAAATGTATTTTTTTTTTTTTTTTATCATTAGTCAAGACCAAAAGGTAACAGCTCTATGCATTTTCAAAAAAATAAAACAGGTTTGGAAAGGCACTGCATAGAGTTGTGCAAGAGATGCTACACTGACTACAGGATCTTTCAACTATTACCTCCAGCGTTGTCACTCCCTCCTCCAGTGTCAATAACAGGTGTCTGGTTTATCATCATGAAAAGGACAGAAAAGTATTTATGTGCCTTTTCTGACCAATATACTGAACAAAAATATAAACGCAACAATTTCGATGATTTTACTGAGTCACAGTTCATATAAGGAAATAAGTCAATTTAAATAAATTCATTAGGCCCTAATCTATGGATTTCACATGACTGGGCAGGGGTGCAGCCATGGGTGGGCCTGGGAGGACATAGGCCCACCCACTTCGACACAAGGCCCACCCATTGGGGATCCAGGCCCAGCCAAACATAATTAGTTCTTCCCCACAAAAGGGCTTTATTACAGACAGAAATACTCCTCAGTTTCATCAGCTGTCCCAGTGGCTAGTCTCAGACGATCCCGCAGGTGAAGAAGACAGATGTGGAGGTCCTGGGCTGACGTGGTTACACGTGGTCTGCAGTTGAGAGGCCAGTTGGACATACTGCCAAATTCTCTAAAATGGCGTTGGAGGTGGCTTATGGTAGAGAAATGAATGTTCAATTCTCTGGCAACAGCTCTGATGGACATTCCTGAAGTCATCATGCCAATTGCACACTCCCTCAAAACTTGAGACATCTGTGGCATTGTGTTGTGACAAAACTGCACATTTAAAGTGGCATTTTATTGTCCCCAGCATAAGGTTTAATCAGCTTCTTGATATGCCACACCTGTCAGGTGGATGGATTATCTTGGCAAAGGAGAAATGCTCACTAACAGGGATGTAAACAAATTTGTGCACAACATTTGAGAGAAATAAGCTTTTTGTGCATATGGAACATTTCTGGGATCTTTTTTTTCAGCTTATGAAACATGGGACCAACACTTTACATGCTGCGTTTCTATTTCTGTTCAGTGTAGTTTAAAAAAAAAAATGGCATTATGAAACGCAAGCTTTCCATATGGCAGACATATGGTCTATGATGCTCAGCTTTCCATATGGCAGACACATGGTCTATGATGCTCAGCTTTCCATATGGCAGACACATGGTCTATGATGCTCATCTTTCCATATGGCAGACACATGGTCTATGATGCTCAGCTTTCCATATGGCAGACACATGGTCTATGATGCTCATCTTTCCATATGGCAGACACATGGTCTATGATGCTCAGCTTTCCATATGGCAGACACATGGTCTATGATGCTCAGCTTTCTTGTCTTCGGTGACCTCTGGGGAAAAAAAACCCAACTGAACCCCCCCTGAAAATTAAGCGCTTTTAGAGCTTAGAATACTTATAAATCAACTTAAAGCAGAGTTGCGGCCAGCGGGGCCGGTCATTTTGTTTGTGGCTGACTTAAAGGGATACTACGAGATTCTGGTAGTTAAGCTGCAGAGTTCCAGTCATTTCACTAATGCTAGTTAAACATTAGCTTGTGAAACTAACTCTAAATTCCTTCATACTGCACACAGAAATATAAAAATGGTTCATCTGACAGAATCTCACATTATCCCTTTATTGACCTTCTTTTAGTAACCTCCCAAGATGCACCTATAGCACACATCTCAACAAAAATACTTCTACGTAGAACATTTAGGGCCAGTTACCCAGACACAAATTAGGCCTGAGGCTGGACTGCAGGACTAGTTTTCATCTGTGTTGGAGAAACCGGACATTAGTATTATTCCCTGTTAATTGTGTTTAAGTGTTTATCCAATAGTTCCCTAATCCACAAGTCAAACCAATTCATCAGTATATTGAGAGAATTATATGTATCTAACCATAGCTATTACATAAAGTACTGTAATACACTGCAGACCAAAAGTATGTGGACACCCTCTCGTCGAACATCTCATTCCAAAATCATGGGCTTTAATATAGAGTTGGTTCCCCCTTTCCTGCTATAACAGCCACTCTTCTGGGAAGGCTTTCCACTAGATGTTGGAACATTGCTGCGGGGACTTGCTTCCATTTGGCCACAAGAGCATTAGTGAGGTCGGGCACTGATGTTGGGCGATTAGGCCTAGCTTGCAGTCGGCATTCCAATTCATCCCAAAAGTGTTTGATGGGGTTGAGGTCAGGGCTCTGTGCAGGCCAGTCAAGTTCTTTCACACTGATCTTGACAAACCATTTCTGTATGGATCTCGCTTTGTGCACGGGGGCATTGTCATGCTGAAACAGGAAAAGGCCTTCCCCAAACTGTTGCCACAAAGTTGGAAATCGTCTACAATGTTATTGTACGTTGTAGCGTTAAGATTTCCCTTCACTGGAACTAAGGGGCCTAGCCCGAACCATGAAAAACAGCCTCAGACCATTATTCCTCCTCCACCAAACTTTACAGTTGGCACTATGCATTCAGGCAGGTAGCGTTCTCCTGCCATCCGCCAAACCCAGATTAGTCCGTCGGACTGCCAGATGGTAAAGCGTGATTCATCACTTCAGAGAACACATCTCCACTGCTCTATAGTCCTATGGCAGCAAGCTTTTTTTTGTGTGCGGCTGCTCAGCCATGGAAACCCATTTCATGAAGCTCCAGACGAACAGTTATTGTGCTGACGTTGCTTCTAGAGGCAGTTTGGAACTCAGTAGTGAGTGTTGCAACCGAGGACAGATGATTTTTCAGTACTCGGTGGTCCTGTTCTGTGAGCTTTTGTGGCTTACCACTTTGCTGCTGAGCCGTTGTTGCTCCTAGACGTTTCCACTTCGCAATAACAGCACTTACAGTTGAACGGGGAAGCAGGGCAGAAATTTGACAAACTGGCTTGTTGGAAAGGTGGCATCTTATGACGGTACCACGTTGAAAGTCACTGAGCTCTTCAGTACGAGCCATTCTACTGCCATTGTTTGTCTATGGAGATTACATGGCTGTGTGCTTGATTTTATACACCTGTCAGCAACGGGTGTGGCTGAAATAGCCAAATCCACTAATTTGAAGGGGTTTCCACATACTTTTGTATATATAGTGTATGTCAAATGTTGACGGCTAAACTAAAGCAGGGGCAATGTAGTGACTATTAGTTATCTATCGAACAACTGTCATGGTGGAGTTTTGCCCAGTGGATTTGTGGTTTCCCCTGAGCCGACCCTACAGTAGCCTATTGTGTCAGCAATGTCGTATGCATATCTGCATTATGCTGACTTGGGAGAGCACAGAGTGGGTAGCTGAGGAATACCAGATATCTCTGGGTCCCGGGAGATTGCATATTGAAGTGAATGTTGGTTGTGGATTGGGTGAATTGACTGCCACACTCAACCTGTTATTGGACTATTACATTTAAATTAAACATACTCTGGGGAGAGATTGGCTGCTATTGTAGAGCATTTGAGAACACATTTTACAAATACAAATCAATGTATTTCTCACCCACCAAAAACGAGTAAATGAAAGATGGACTTCTTCCTGTTTTAGTCTGCTCTTGATTTACAAATTCATGTAAGCAGTTGCACATTTGTACATTATAATAAATACAGTATTGAAGAATAGGATCCTGAGAAATCCATGAAATGTATTGCTTTGGTCATCAACTGCGTACAAATACAAAGAAAATTGATTTTCATTGACAGACAGATTGATATAGCCTACACTGACATAACGGCAATAATGGCTGGACAAAGCACCAATACCAATGTATATTTAATGATGCAGAGGAATAATTTAACAGCCGACTAGACTAACACCGTGCCTTTTTTGAGGTGAAAAGAGAACGAAAGGCTACGTACCTTTGAAATGTCTCCCTTGCAGGTCTTTCAGTTCTTGGCGAATCCATGACTATAGCGTCTGCGCGCTCATCGGTGATAGAGCAAGTATCCATTCTATCAGTTACTTTTCTCCTCTCGGAAATTTCCAACTGGGAAATTGAGTAATTCAGCCTCGTGTTTACTACTTGGAATAGTAAGATCGGTTCTATTGTACAACGGCAAAAGGGATGGATGGATGGATGTTTGAGTAACCGATCTGCTAAAGCCTGGCTTGCTTATTGGTCGACGTGGTGTGATGAGCTCTTCTGCTGTTGAGGAGAAGTTTAGATGGCCGTGAATAGCACTGGCGCTGTTCAATTGAGGGTGGTGCTGGCCTATACAGTATGACACGGATACAATGTATCGACGATACTGCCTGCATTGTTTTGATCCGTGCGTAGCCCGCTATTCAAAACAATATCTGGTACATTTCTCTCCTCTTCTTAAATCTATTATTTACCTTTTTATATAGAAAGCTGAACGAATGCCATGAACCTGTAAGTCTGAATAATTTATTGTGAATAATACAGTATCAAATCAAATGAAATTTTATTAGTAACATCCACATATTTAGCAGATGTTATTGCGGGTGTAGCGAAATGTTTGTATTGTCACATAACTAGCCTACATAACGAGCAACTGTCCTTTTAGATTAGATTGGCCGAAGCAATAGTTAAATTACACTGTTTTGGTGTAAATACAATACAGAAGACTAAATAAGCTACACCTATTTTTTTGTATATAATATTGTGGTCCCAGAGGGTTAGATTTGGGAAATACTCTTAGTTTTGCTTCCAAATAGAATTACAGTACTCCATTAATGAAAGTTTAGCTCCAGCTCATATTTTAGAGCCGTTACCTAATTTGCTGTCAATGTAGCCATCAGGTGATAACGCTCTTCTGCTGATTAACACTCTGCTGTCCTTTTTAATGCAGACAGAAAAGGCACCTGGGACCTGAGAGGGAGCGAGTCTGCTCCTCCTTCGGTTACTCTTCATAAAGACATCATGCAGGCTCCTCTGGTGAAGGATCAGTGGCACGCCAGCTGGTTTGTGTCTACATATGAATCATAATGCAGACACCTCGTCGTCATCAATGATCCCATTAGTGTAGGCTGGAGGAAAGATCAATGGTGTTTTTTTTTACACTCAGGGGCAACCATTGGAAAAATTGGTTGAAAATACCAACGTATTCTGCAACACAGAGACACAGTCTGAAATCATCCTTTATCAACAACTTGTCTGTGTCAAAACATTTGATTTAGATGATCCAAGCAAGCAGTTCCTTTTCTAGAGAAACCATTTCTTTTTTGTTAGCTAGGGATTATAATTTTGACTAACATTTTAAATATGCCTACCGAGTAGCATATTATGTCAAGAACCCATTGATGTAGCTCACATTTAGATGTACATGTTCCAAACAGTCTTTTCTTTCGAGAAACAGTCAATTAGCTCCAAAGAAATTCCGAGGTTATTGACTTAATAACATTTGAAACATGGCATTTCGCTCTTAAGATAAATCTATGCAAGTATGAGTAGTCTATATGACAAGATACTTAAGTAGGCCTACAGATGCACAGTACTCAGAATGAGCTTCAATCTGCCCATTGCCATTGGATTTTCACATGACAGATTAAACACTGGGTTTAGTATCTATATTGTAAGACAATGTTGTACTGTAGCTACAGTACATTCAGTCTGTAAATAAGCTGTGAGGGTTGATCATGAAGCGTTGAGGCTAATGCCGTTACATCCTCAGCCCGCCTATAGCTTTGTCTACTCTGGATTAAGGTTGGACCTGAAACGACACCCATGGTAATTTCCTGTGGCAGATTTCTTCTCAGTGAGTAGTGATGCGAGCGAAAATGGTTTATTTATGTCCTGGATACAGCTCAAGACGGAGCGGAAAGATTTCCCTAATAAGGGATACAAGAGGTTCCCAAAGGCAAGATGTTGCTTATGAACACGAGATAGGAAGATAAAGGGCCAGGAGTATTAAAAGGCATGCTATGAGAATTGTGATGATTGTTCCCAAATGAGCAACAAGGTATATTTACATTTTAGTCATTTAGCAGACGCTCCTATCCAGAGCGACTTACAGTAGTAAATGCATACATTTCATTTCATGCATTATTATTTTTTTGTACTGGCCCCCCCATGGGAATCGAACTCACAACCCTGGCATTGCAAACACCATGCTCTACCAACTGATCCACAGGGAACATATATTGTATGTATATATTGTGTATATATATATATATATATATATTGTATATTTCAGCAAGGGAAGTGTGAACTGTGAACAATATTTCACAATGAATCGTCACATCTGACCTTCAGTCTAGGATAGAAAGTAATGGTTAATAATTCAACTGTTCCATTTTTAATACCATTAGACCTATAGTTAGTTCAAGTAATTGCAAGCAGAACTGCAGGGCTTTCATCCAAGTATAGTTCCACTTCATTTTCCCTGGCACTGGCAGTTGGCTAGCTATTGTTTCTCTGCCCTTGTACCCGTAAGAAGATAATGACATTTTGCTGATGAATACTGTGCATGGTGCCATTTAAAAAAAAAAGGCATCTAAAAACAGACTAGGAAGGTGTGTTGCTATGGTTACTCCATCCATCTGCATGAAAATGTTTACCTATCTTATCTCACAATGAAATAGCATGTTGATTTTAATATGTAAAAAAAAAAAAAAGTTATTACAAAATCTCATTTGACCTTTTTCAGTTTAGACTGACAATCATCAAACTGTTATTTTCAATGTAACGTGTATGCGAAGGTATTTTCAGTCTAGACCAGAGGTATTCAAATCCCACCCTGGAGCTCTGAAGTACTGCTGGTTTTCTCTTCTACCTGATCATTAATTGCACCCACCTGGTGTCCTAGTTGTAAATCAGTCCCTGAATTACAGGGAAAGAATGAAAAGCAATGGAACTGACGTCAAGCTCCAGATTAGAATTTGAAGGGTCTAGACTCTCCTAATCTCTTTTCCAAATTAATTAATTTAATAACATGCCAAGTGAATCCCACCTGTATGAGATATATTACACTTAGACCACTAGTCACTATACTGGGTAGGACTACTGATAGACTACTAGTCACTATACTGGGTAGTCCTACTGATAGACTACTAGTCACTATACTGGGTAGGCCTACTGATAGACTACTAGTCACCACTGGGTAGGCCTACTGATAGACTACTAGTCACTATACTGGGTAGGCCTACTGATAGACTACTAGTCACTATACTGGGTAGTCCTACTGATAGACTACTAGTCACTATACTGGCTAGGTCTACTGATAGACTACTAGTCACTATACTGGGTAGTCCTACTGATAGACTACTAGTCACTATACTGGGTAGGACTACTGATAGACTACTAGTCACTACTGGGTAGACTTACTGATAGACTACTAGTCACTATACTGGGTAGTCCTACTGATAGACTACTAGTCACTATACTGGGTAGTCCTACTGATAGACTACTAGTCACTATACTGGGTAGTCCTACTGATAGACTACTAGTCACTATACTGGGTAGTCCTACTGATAGACTACTAGTCACTATACTGGGTAGACCTACTGATAGACTACTAGTCACTATACTGGGTAGTCCTACTGATAGACTACTAGTCACTATACTGGGTAGTCAGACTGATAGACTACTAGTCACTATACTGGGTAGTCCTACTGATAGACTACTAGTCACTATACTGGGTAGTCAGACTGATAGACTACTAGTCACTACTGGGTAGTCCTACTGATAGACTACTAGTCACTATACTAGGTAGTCAGACTGATAGACTACTAGTCACTACTGGGTAGTCCTACTGATAGACTACTAGTCACTATACTGGGTAGTCCTACTGATAGACTACTAGTCACTATACTGGGTAGTGCTACTGATAGACTACTAGTCACTATACTGGGTAGTCCTACTGATAGACTACTAGTCACTATACTGGGTAGTCCTACTGATAGACTACTAGTCACTATACTGGGTAGTCCCTACTGATAGACTACTAGTCACTATACTGGGTAGTCCTACTGATAGACTACTAGTCACTATACTGGGTAGTCCGACTGATAGACTACTAGTCACTACTGGGTAGGCCTACTGATAGACTACTAGTCACTATACTGGGTAGGACTACTGATAGACTACTAGTCACTATACTGGGTAGGACTACTGATAGACTACTAGTCACTATACTGGGTAGGCCTACTGATAGACTACTAGTCACTATACTGGGTAGTCAGACTGATAGACTACTAGTCACTACTGGGTAGTCCTACTGATAGACTACTAGTCACTATACTGGGTAGTCCTACTGATAGACTACTAATCACTACTGGTAAAATTAAACCATGCAATTTTCTTTTCCTACTAGCACTAACTTTGCTAATAACTACATTGGTGATGGAAAATAAACTTGCTACGATTGTGTTATGTTATTGTCTCACCTAGCTATCTTAAAGATGAATGCAGTACTGTAAGTCACTCTGGATAAGAGTGTCTCTGGATAAGAGTGTCTCTGGATAGTGTCTCTGGATAAGAGTGTCTCTGGATAAGAGTGTCTCTGGATAAGAGTGTCTCTGGATAAGAGTGTCTCTGGATAAGAGTGTCTCTGGATAAGAGTGTCTCTGGATAAGAGTGTCTCTGGATAAGAGTGTCTCTGGATAAGAGTGTCTCTGCTAAATGCACATGTGTGTGTGGAAAGTCTACAGAGTGACAAAGTTTTAAATGTTTAGGAAGAATATGAACTTGAATATTCTGTAAAAAAATATATATACACTGCTCAAAAAAATAAAGGAAACACTTAAACAACACAATGTAACTCCAAGTCAATCACACTTCTGTGAAATCAAACTGTCCACTTAGGAAGCAACACTGATTGACAAGGGAGGTCATACAGGCACGTGGAGGCCACACACACTACTGAGCCTCATTTTGATTTGTTTTAAGGACATTACATCAAAGTTGGATCAGCCTGTAGTGTGGTTTTCCACTTTAATTTTGAGTGTGACTCCAAATCCAGACCTCCATGGGTTGATAAATTGGATTTCCATTGATTATTTTTGTGTGATTTTGTTGTCAGCACTTTCAACTATGTAAAGAAAAAAGTATTTAATAAGATTATTTCTTTCATTCAGATCTAGGATGTGTTGTTTAAGTGTTACCTTTATTTTTTGAGCAGTATATTTCCTGTAATTCTTGAATTAGGCTTATGCATCTAGGCTGTATCACATGCGGCAGTGATTGGGAGTCCCATAGGGCGGCGCACAATTGGCCCAGCGTCGTCCGGGTTTGGCATGTAGGCCGGCATTGTAAATAAGAGTTGGATCTTAACTGACTTGCCTAGTTAAATAAAGGTTAAATAAATGTTAAAAAAATACATAAAACAATTTAACCAGGGATGAACAACTTTGATGAGGGTGTGGGCCCCCACCAATTCAAAAAATGTTTTGCCATTGGGCAGAGAGAAATGTTTGCAGTTTTTAATGTGATATCTGAGTGAGACTGATTTAACAAAATCAATGGGGGACCACCAGCCGGTAATTCGATCATGATAAATGAATTTAGCAATAAATAAATACAAATTGCTGACATGGCTCATTGACTAACTATCAATAACTTTTACACAACACGATAAAAACTCCTGATGCACAACCAAATATCGAAATTGCACCTTGTGTATTCTACTATTATAATTTGCAACAGTAAATTGACACCCCGATTGAGGGTTGGGGGGAATTGATCTGAGGGTGTTATGCTGCCCGCAGGCCAACAGTTGCCCATCCCTGATTTTACTTGTGAAAACACTGCATCAGCTAACTCACGTGCTTTTACGGGAAGACACGCCTCTGGTGGGCGTGCCTCAAGAGGTAAACACAATGAGCTCAACCTTGCTTTCTCTCTAACCACGACCACAAAATAGATCATTTATCCGATTTGATTTGAAAGCTTTTAGTGTGTTTTCCTACAACCCGTGAAAGACCTGTCCACAATGCGCAGCCCTCTTTGCGCCGCGGCACTTTTATATTTTCTGGTCTTTTCTTTAACATTTTTTATGAACAGTTGGCACCTCAGAGTTCATAAAGTAATATTTTCAAATGGAACTCTTCAGCAGGATTTTGTTATGGAGCGTAACGCGTTAGTTCATGAACTCAAAGAAAGACGCAAGGAAATCCTCCCTTTCCTCATCTATTCTGGGGTAGAGAGGTTGTTGGATGAATCCGTACATTTTGCTCAACATCAATCATTTGAAAGTAATACATTGGATATTAGTTTGGAGAATGAGAGTGAAGTTTCCATTGAATCTATTAGAACGAATAAGGATCATATTGGCTGTGAACAGCTTGCTGATATGAAAGCTGTGGATATCCTTGGTTCGGGTTATACCAAAATAGTGCTCAAAGTGGTGCTATCGGAGGGACATTCTGTCGCGTTGAAGACTGTGTACGACAAAGGAACTGACATGGGCAGATGTCTCGCGGATTTTAAAGATCCCTTGGGCTGTCACAAGCTCCTGTCTTTCAAACTGAAAAAAGAAATAGTTTTGCTGCAGAGACTGCAACATCCAAACATCATCAAGGTACGTGAAAAGGGGATTCATTGAATAAATACATAAATTGCCTAAGGAATAGAATATAACTTTATTGATCTCCATAGACTAAGGTATCAGAGGCTTACACAAACAACATAGCCCTACCTTAAAAAAAACATGACCTACAGTGTTAGAAAACTAGAAACTTTCAGCCCATCAGTGTGACTTAGTTGCCTATTTTAAAGAGCTATCCCGTTCTCTGTGTCTATTATGCTCTGCTGCATGTGTAAATTGGATGAAAAGCCTCAATCGACCTTCCCATGTATTTCCTCTTGAACTTCTCCTGAACTTGGGTCTCAGTTCTGCATCAGCAGCTGTAGGAGATACAGTGTCCCTCTGTTGGCTACTCTGCCCATTGCTCTAAAAATTCACCAAGTCAAGTTGCAAATTAGACTGTAATGGATTGATTAAATAGATTGTAAGTGGTCGTAACTGTAGTTGTAGGCTACTGTGATGACTACCTTGATGAACACACTTTGCTCCCGAGTGGTCGCTACATCTCAGTGCTTGAGGCGTCACTGCAGACACCCTGGTTCGAAATCCAGGCTGTATCACAACAAGCCGTGATTGGGTGACCCATAGGGCGGCGCACAATTGGCCCAGCGTTGTTCGGGTTTGGCCGGTGTAGGCCTTCATTGTAAATAAATGTGTTCTTAACTGACTTGCCTAGTTAAATAAAGGTTAAATAAATAAAATAAAACAGTTACCTATTCACCGTAACAGACCAAATAGAGCACATTTTACTGGTTTGTCCTGAGACCGTGTTGAAACAGTTATGCTACTTTCTCATAATTCTCTCCTGATGGTGCAGTATAACCTATTTCCCCCCTGCAGCTCAGAGGCCACTGTGAGGACAGTAAAGGGGCAGGTGGTATCACAGCCATCTTGGAGCAGGGCATCCCACTGCAGATGATCCAGCTACTACAGAGCCCCTGGGAGGAACGCTTTCGGGTACGAAGAACACTAGGCACTAGCCTCTCTTCTCTCTCGCGCTCTCTCTCAATTCAAAGGGCTTTATTGGCATGGGAAATACAGTTGAAGTCAGAAGTTTACATACACCTTAGCCAAATACATTTAAACTCAGTTTTTCACAATTCCTGACATTTAATCCTAATAAAAATTCCCTGTCTTAGGTCAGTTAGGATCACCACTTTATTTTAAGAATGTGAAACGTCAGAAAAATATTAGAGAATCATTTATTTCAGCTTTTATTTCTTTCATCACATTCCCAGTGGGTCAGAAGTTTACATACACTCAATTAGTATTTGGTAGCATTGCCTTTAAATTGTTTAACTTGTTTCAAACCTTTTAGGTAGCCTTCCACAAGCTTCCCACAATAAGTTGGGGGAATTTTGGCCCATTCCTCCTGACAGAGCTGGTGTCACTGAGTCAGGTTTGTTGGCCTCCTTTGCTCGCACACGCTTTTTCAGTTCTGCCCACAACTTTTCTATGAGATTGAGGTCAGGGCTTTGTGCCACAAATTTTGGAAGTTTGTTTGGGGTCATTGTCTATTTGGAAGACCCATTTGCGACCAAGCTTTAACTTCCTGACTGATGTCTTGAGATGTTGCTGCAATATATCCACATAATTTTCCATCCTGATGATGCCATCTATTTTGTGAAGTGCACCAGTCTCTCCTGCAGTAAAGCACCCCCACAACATGATGCTGCCACCCCCGTGCTTCACGGTTGGGATGGTGTCTTCAGCTTGCAAGCCCCCCCCCCCCCCCCTTTTTTTTCCTCCGAACATAACGATGGTCATTATGGCCAAACAGTTCTATTTTTGTTTTATCAGACCAGAGGACATTTCTCCAAAAAGTACGATCTTTGTTGCAAACCGTAGTTTGGCTTTTTTTTCTACACATTTTCTTCTCGTGTCTCGGGCTGTTTTCTTTTGATTTTCGCATGATGTCAAGCAAAGAGGCACTGAGTTTGAAGGTAGGCCTTGAAATACATCCACAGGTACACCTCCAATTGACTAAAATTATGTCAATTAGCCTATCAGAAGCTTCTAAAGCCATGACATCACTTTCTGGAATTTTCCAAGCTGTTTAAAGGGACAATCAACTTAGTGTATGTAAAGTTCTGACCCACTGGAATTGTGATACAGTGAATTAATTATAAATTAAATAATCTGTCTGTAAACAATTGTTGGAAAAATGACTTGTGTCATGCACAAAGTAAATGTCCTAACCAACTTGCCAAAACTATAGTTTGTTAACAAGAACAAAAGTGGTTGAAAAATGAGTTTTAATGTCTCCAACTTAAGTGTATGTAAACATCTGACTTCAGCTGTATATGCTTACATTGCCAAAGCAAGTGAAATAGATTATAAACAAAAGTGAAATAAACAATAAAAAATGAATAGTAAACATTACATTCACAGAATTTCCAAAGGAATAGAGATATTTCAAATGTCATATTATGGCTGTATACATATTATATACAGTGCATTCGGAAAGTATTCAGGCCCCTTGACTTTTTCCACATTTTGTTACGTTACAGCCTTATTCTGAAATGTATTATTTTGTAAATCATCAATCTACACACAATACTTCATGATGACAAAGCGAAAACAGGTTTTTAGACATTTTTGCAAATATATATATTATCCTTATTTACATAAGTATTCAGAAATGATTTGGAAAGGCACACACCCGTCTATTTATAAGGTCCCACTGTTGACAGTGCAAAAACCAAGCCATGAGGTCGAAGGAATTGTCAGTAGAGCTCCGAGACAGGATTATGTCGAGGCACAGATCTGGGGAAGGGTACCAAAAAATGTTTGCAGCATTGAAGGTCCCCAAGTACACAGTGGCCTCCATCATTCTTAAATGGAAGAAGTTTGGAACCACCAACACTCTTCCTAGAGCTGGCCGCTTGGCCAAACTGAGGAGTCAGGGAAGAAGGGCCTTGGTCAGAGAGGTGACCAAGAACCCAATGGTCATTCTACTCCCATCTCCACAGAGGAGATGGGAAAACCTTATAGAAGGACAACCATCTCTGCAGTACCACCAATCAGGCCTTTATGGTAGAGTGGCCAGACAGAAGCCACTCCTCAGTAAAAGACATGACAGCCCACATAGATTTTGCCAAAAGGCACCTAACGGACTCTCAGATCATGAGAAACAATATTCTCTGTTCTGATGAACCAAGTTTGAAATCTTTGACCTGAATGCCAAGCGTCACATCTGGAGGAAACCTGACACCATTCCTACAGTGAAGCATGGTGGTGGCAGCATCATTCTGTGGGGAGGTTTTTCAGCAGCAGGGACTGGGAGACTAGTCAGGATCGAGGGAAAGATGAATGAAGCAAAGTACAGTGAGATCCTTGATGAAGACCTACTCCAGAGTGCTCAGGACTTCAGACTGG
Source organism: Salmo salar (assembly GCF_965601325.2). NCBI lineage: Eukaryota > Metazoa > Chordata > Actinopteri > Salmoniformes > Salmonidae > Salmo > Salmo salar. The sequence continues at coordinate 9,929,075 of NC_138291.1, forward strand.
GGTGAAGGTTCACCTTCCAACAGGACAACAACCCTAAGCACACAGCCAAGACAACGCAGGAGTGACTTCGGGTCAAGTCCCTGAATATCCTTGAGTAGCCCAGCCAGATGCCGGACTTGAACCCGATCGAACATCTCTGGAGAGATCTGAAAATAGCTATGCAGCAACACTCCCTGTCAAACCTGACAGAGCTTGAGAGGATCTGCAGAGAGGAATGGGAAAAACTCTCCAAACGTGTGCCAAGATTGTAGCGTCATACGCAAGACTCAAGGCCGTAATCACTGTCAAAGGTGCTTGAACAAAGTACTGAGTAAAGGGTTTGAATACATATGTAAATGTGATATTTCCGTTTTTTTTTTAAATACATTTGCAAAGATTTCATAAAACCTGTTTTTGCTTTGTCATTATGGGGTAGTGTGTGTAGATTGAGGGTAAAAAACAATTTAATCAATTGTAGAAATAAGGCTGTAATGTAACAATGTGGAAAAAGTCAAGGGGTCGGAATACTTTCATAATGCACTGTACGTTGTTGTAACAATGTGCAAATAGTTCAAGTACAAAAGGGAAAATAAATAAAAATTAATATGGGTTATATTTACGATGGTGTTTGTTCTTCATTAGTGGCCCTTTTCTTGAGGCAACAGGTCACAAATCTTGCTGCTGTGATGGGACACTGGTATTTCACCCATAAATATGGGAGTTTATCAAAATGTGATATGTTTTATTATTCTTTGTGGGTCTGTGTAATCTGAGAGAAATAAGTGTCTTGTATATGGTCATACATTTGGCAGGAGGTTAGGAAGTGCATCTCAGTTCCCACCTCATTTTGTGGGCAGTGCACATAGCCTGTCTTCTCTTGAGAGCCAGGTCTGCCTCCGGCGGCCTTTCTCAATTACAAGACTATGCTCACTGAGTCTGTAGATAGTCATAGCTTTCCTTAATTTTGAGTCAGTCACAGTGGTCAGGTATTCTGCCTCTATGTACTCTCTGTTTAGGGCCAAATAGCATTCTAGTTTGCTCAGTTTTTTTGTGAATTCATTCCAATGTCAAGTATTATCTTTTTGTTTTCTCATGATTTGGTTGGGTCTAATTGTGTTGCTGTCCTGGTGCTCTGTTTGTTAACAGAGCACCACGACCAGCTTTCTTAGATGAACCTGGAGAAGATCCCCTATCTGTAGGTGATGGGTTTGGGAATTGCTTCCTTTTAGGTGGTTGTAGAATTTATCAGCTCTTTTCTGGATTTTGATCATTAGCGTGTATCGGCCTAGTTCTGCTCTGCATGCATTATTTGGTGTTTTACGTTGTACGAGGAGGATATATTTGTATAAATCTGCATGCATAGTCTCAATTTGATGTTTGTCCTATTTTGTGAATTCTTTGTTGGTGAGCGGACCCCAGACCTCACAACCATAAAGGGTAATAGTTCTATAACTGATTGAAGTATTTTTTGCCAGATCCTAATTGGTATGTCGAATTTGATGTTCCTTTTGATGATGTAGAAGGCCCTTCTTACCTTGTCTCTCAGATCGTTCACGGCTTTATGGAAGTTACCTGTGGCGCTGATGTTTAGGCCAAGGTATGTATCGTTTTTTTGTGTGCTCTAGGGCAACGGTGTCTAGATGGAATTTGTATTTGTGGTCCAGGCAACTGGACTTTTTTTGGAACACCATTATTTTTCTCTTACTGAGATTTACTGTCAGGGCCCAGGTCTGACAGAATCTGTGCAGAAGATCTAGGTGCTGCTGTAGGCCTTCCTTGGCTGGGGCTCTCTCTCTGCCTCGCTCTCTTTTCTCTCTCACTCTGCTCTCTTTCTCACTTCGCTCTCTCTGCTCTCTCTCTCTCTTGCTGTCTCTCAAACACAGACACACTCAATCTCTCTCTCTCTCTCTCTCTCTCTCCTGCACTCCTCCTCCACATCCCTGGAGAAAGTGCTAATCAGGAACAGCCCGTCCCCTGGCTCCCACTGGGGCATACCTGGGGTGGATGATAGGGGGTTGGAGAGGGAGCTTGTCAAGTGTCAATGTGCAGCGGGTAGGACGGAGTCAGGCGCAGGAGACAGAACTGAGTAAAAATGTACTTTACTCGAATAAACCAACAAAATAATTCCACGCAGGGAAAATACTCCAGCTCACAGAAATAGCGAACACTTAACAACGAACAAACACACACAAAACCATGTGGGAACCAGAGGGTTAAATAGGGAATAAATAATAATGTAATGGAAACCAGGTGTGTAAAGACAATAAAGACAAAACAAATGGACAATGAAACGTAGATCGGTGGCGGCTAGAAAGCCCGGTGACGTCGACCGCCGCCCGAACAAGGAGAGGCACCAACTTCAGCGGAAGTCGTGAGAGAGCTGCTGCTGGGAAAATGACACTCTTAGCCTGGAGTGGATTAACCCAGTACCCATCTTCATTCCAACTGGGCCTGATAAAATACGCTGAAGGACAGATGTCGGTGCTCAGGGGGATCTTGAATGTCAGCCTCCTCTCTCACGCCTTAAGCCCTCTACTATTTTCTAGTGTGCGTAGTGTCCCATATATGTCTGTGTGTGTGTGTGTGTGTGTGTCTGTGTGTGACACTGATTGTCTGTGTGTGACACTGATTGTCTGTGTGTGACACTGATTGTCTGTGCGTGATACTGATTGTCTGTGTGTGTGTCTGTGTGTGACACTGATTGTCTGTGTGTGACACTGATTGTCTGTGTGTGACACTGATTGTGTGTGGGTGACACTGATTGTGTGTGGGTGACACTGATTGTCTGTGTGTGACACTGATTGTCTGTGTGTGACACTGATTGTGTGTGGGTGACACTGATTGTGTGTGGGTGACACTGATTGTGTGTGGGTGACACTGATTGTCTGTGTGTGTGCGTTTTGTGTGTGTGAGAGAACGTGCATGGATGTGCATGCGTATACGTCCAGAAGTGTTCCTGTTTGCAAGTACAGTATCAGCTCATTAGAATACATGGTGAAGAGTCATCAGGGGTACTAATTTGGGGATCCATGAAGGTGAGAAATGAGTAACAGTAATGGTGATGTGCCTGCTCCCTCAAAGCTTATTTGTCGCATACACAGATTATCATCATCATCATCAAATGTATTTATAAAGCCCTTTTTACATCAGCCGATGTCACAAAGTGCTGTACAGAAACAGTCTATGTTATGGAAAGAGCAGGTGTCCTTAATGTTTTGTACACTCAGTATATGTTGTGTATACAAGCTCATTCCCACAGAAAACTGCAGAGGGAAGCAGTACCATCCAGTCAGCCATCAGACTCCATTGCGAGACGCCTCACAGAGGATATTCAACCATAATTGCAAATCCAAGATCTCAATATCAACAAGGTGCACACTGATCAGTAAAGAGAAGAGAGACTAACATTCTAGAATGCTCCCTTTTTTCAGCACGGTTCTCACAGTGAGAAACAATAGGATTACAAGAGTGTTCTACGCTTTCTTCATTTGATCCAATTCAAAGTTGCCAATTATTTTATAAGACGAGAATTAAGTGGAGTGACTAATCTTAGCTGGTCTGAGAAAACTGATGAGACTTCCCTCCTTTATGCATACATTGGGCCATTTAAAAAGACACCAATCTGTAAGGCTTCTCTCAAGTGTGTATCCGTTGGTGTGTTTTTACATTTCCCAATCGGGAGAAACTCTTGCCACATTAAGAGAAGAAGTAAGGCTTCTCTCCTCTGTGTGTTCTCTGATGACCCTTTTAGCTCAGCTGTTGATAAAAAACAAAATCTACAGTCAGATCAGTGATAATGCTTCTCTCCTTTATGATTATCTTGGTGTCTTTTTAACTGGGCCAGTCGAGAGAAACTCTTTCCACAGTCAAAGCAGGAGTAAGGCTTCTCTCCTGTGTGTGTTCTCTGGTGAACTTTTAGGTCAGTTGATGTTGTGAAGCATTTTACACAATCAGAGCAGGAGTAAGGCTTCTCTCCTGTGTGTGTTCTCGCACACACACAGATTAGCAGATGTCAAAGCAAGTGTAGCAAAATGCTTGTGTTTCAGTAAATGTCTAACAGTACAATACTAATACACAAATAATCTCAAGAAAAAAAGAAAGAAAAAAGATAAGATATTAAAAAACATCAGAACGAGCAATATCAGAGTCCAGAATATAAATATGTGACCGACTGCCTCGACTTGAATGTAAATAATACTACAGTGCCTTCAGAAAGTATTCAGACCCCTTGACTTTTTCCACATTTTGTTACCTTACAGCCTTATTCTAAAATGGATTAAATTAATTGTATTCCTCATCAATCTACACATAATACCCCATATTGACAAAGCAAAAACTGGTTTTTAGAAATTTTAGCATGTATTAAATATGAACAACAAATACCTTATTTACATAAGTATTCATACCCTTTGCAATGAGACTCGAACTTGAGCTCAGGTGCATCCTGTTTCCATTGGTTATAGAAACAGGATGCACTTGACAAACCTTGAAGACCTGCATTCAACTTGACAGAGCTCGAGAGGACCCGCAGAGAAAAATGGGAGAAACTCCCCAAATACAGGTGTGCCAAGCTTGTAGCGTCATACCCAAGAAGACTCAAGGCTGTAATCGCTGCCAAATGTGCTTTAACAAAGTACTGAGTAAAGGTTCTGAATATTTATGTAAATGTGATATTTCAGTTTATTTTTATTTCAAATACATTTGCCAAAAAACCTAAAGACCTATTTTTGCTTGTCATTATGAGGTAATGTGTGTAGATTGATGAGGGATTTAAAAAAAAATCCATTTTAGAATAAGGCTGTAACCTAACAAAATGTTGTAAAGTAAAGGGGTCTGAACACTTTCCGAATGCACTGTAGATATCCTGTAGGGCAGGCAGTGTGCTCCCGGTGACGTGTTGGGCTGACCAAACCACTATCTGGAGAGCCCTGTGGTTGCGGGCAGTGCAGTTGCCATACCAGGCAGTGATACAGCCCGACAGAGTGCTTGTGAGGGTCTTAGGGGCCAAGATGAATTTCTTCAGCCTTTTTAGGTTGAAGATGCACTGTTTGCCTTCTTCACCACAGTATCGGTGTGGGGGTACCATTTCAGGTACTCAGTGAAGTTTTTAACCTTCTCCACAGCGGCCCCATCAATGTGGATGGGGGCGTGCTCTCTCTGCTGTCTCCTGTCGTCCACCATCAGCTCCTTTGTTTTGTTGACGTTGAGGGAGAGGCTATTTTCCGCGTATCGCGCTACCAGGGCTCTCACCTCCTGTCTGTAGGCTGTCTCGTTATTGTTAGTAATCAGGCCTACCACTGTTGTGTCGTCAGCAAACTAGTTGATTGAGTTGTAAATGTGCGTAACCACACAGTTATAGGTGAACAGAGAGTACAGGAGGGGGCTGAGCACGAACTCCTGTGGGGCCCCCGTGTTGAGGATCAGCATGGCAAAGGTTTTGTTGCCTACCTTCAACACCTGGGGTCATCGTGTCAAGAAAGTCTAGGACTTAGTTGCACAGGGAGGTGTTCAGACCCAAACCCCTGAGCTTAATCTGGAGCTCCCGAGTGGCACAGCGGTCTAAGGCACTGCATCTCAGTGCTAGAGGTGTCACTAGAGACATCCTGGTTCGAATACAGGCTGTATCATAACCGGCCGTGATTGGGAGTCCCATAGGACGGCGCACAATTAGCCCAGCGTTGTCCGGGTTTGGCCGGTGTATGCCATCATTGCAAATAAGAATCGGTTCTTAACTGATTTGCCTAGTTAAATAAAGGTTCAATTTAAAATAAAAAAAGCTTGGAGGGTAATAAGAAGGCTGATTTGTAGTCGATGAACAGCAATATCTTTTTACTTTTTATTTATATATACAGTTGAAGTCAGAAGTTTACATACTTTTAGGTTGGAGTCATTAAAACTAGTTTCTCAACCACTTCACAAATTTCTTGTTAACAAACTATAGTTTTAGCAAGTAGGTTAGGACATCTACTTTGTGCATGACACAAGTCATTTTTCCAACAATTGTTTACAGACAGATTATTTCACTTATAATTCACTGTATCACAATTCCAGTGGGTCAGAAGTTTACATACACTAAGTTGACTGTGCCTTTAAACAGCTTGGAAAATTCCAGTAAATGATGTCATGGCTTTCGAAGCTTCTGATAGGCTAATTGACATCATTTGAGTCAATTGGAGGTGTACCTGTGGATGTATTTCAAGGCCTACCTTCAACCTCAGTGCCTCTTTGCTTGACATCATGGGAAAGTCAAAGAAATCAGCAAAGACCTCAGAAAAATAAATTGTAGACCTCCACAAATCTGGTTCATCCTTGGGAGCAATTTACGAACGCCTGAAGGTACCACGTTCAACTGTACAAACAAAAGTACGCAAGTATAAACACCATGAGACCAGTCAGCCGTCATACCGCTCAGGACGGAGATGCGTTCTGTCTCCTAGAGATGAACGTACTTTGGTGCAAAACGTGCAAATCAATCCCAGAACAACAGCAAAGGACCTTGTGAAGATGCTGGAGGAAACCGGTACAGAATTATCTATATCCATAGTAAAACGAGTCCTATATCGACATAACCTGAAAGGCCGCTCAGCAAGGAAGGAGCCACTGCTCCAAAACCGCCATAAGAAAGCCAGACTACTGTTCGCAACTACACATGGGGACAAAGATCGTACGTTTTGGAGAAATGTCCTTTTGTCTGATGAAACAAAAATAGAACTGTTTGGCCATAATGACCATTGTTATGTTTGGAGGAAAAAGGGGGAGGCTTGCAAGCCAAAGAACATCATCCCAACTGTGAAGCACGGGGTGGCAGCATCATGTTTTGAGGGTGCTTTGCTGCAGGAGGGACTGGTGCGCTTCACAAAATAGATGGCATCATGAGGGAGGACAATATATCCACATAATTTAAGCAACATCTCAAGACATCAGTCAGGAAGTTAAAGCTTGGCAGCAAATGGGTCTTCCAAATGGACAATGACCCAAAGCATACTTCCAAAGTTGTGGCAAAATGGCTTAAGGACAACAAAGTCAAGGTATTGGAGTGGCCATCACAAAGCCCTGAACTCAATACTATAGAAAATTTGTGGGCAGAACTGAAAAAACATGTGCGAACAAGGAGGCCTACAAACCTGACTCAGTTTACACCAGCTCTGTCAGGAGGAATGAGCCAAAATCCACCCAACTTATTGTGGGAAGCTTGTGGAAGGCTACCCAAAACGTTTGACCCAAGTTAAACAATTTAAAGGCAATGCTACCAAATACTAATTGAGTGTATGTAAACTTCTGACCCACTGGGAATGTGATGAAAGAAATAAAAGCTGAAATAAATCACTCTCTACTATCATTCTGACATTTCACATTCTTAAAATAGTTGTGATCCTATCTAGCCTAAGACAGGGCATTTGTACTAGGATTAAATGTCAGAAATTGTGAAACTGAGTTTAAATGTATTTGGCTAAGGTGTAGGTTAACTTCCGACTTCAACTATATATATATATATATATATATATATATATATATATATTTTACTTTTTACCCCTTTTTCTTGAAATCCAATTGGTAGTTACAGTATTGTCCCATCGCTACAACTCCCGTACGGACTCGGGAGAGGCGAAGGTCGAGAGCCCTGCGTCCTCCGAAAAACGAGCCTGCCAAGCCGCACTAGTTCTTGACACACTGCTCGCTTAACCCGGAAGCCAGCCGCACCAACGTGTCGGAGGAAACACCGTACAACTGGCGACAGTGTCAGCGTGCATGCACCTTGTCCGCCACAAGAGTTGCTAGAGAGCGATGGGACAAAGACATCCCGGCCGGCCAAACCCTCGCCTAACCCGGACGACGCTGGGCCAATTGTGCGCCGCCTCATGGGTCTCCCGGTCGCTGCTGGCTGCGACACAGCCCGGGATCGAACCCGGTTCTGTAGTGATGCCTCAAGCACTGTGATGCAGTGCCTTAGACTGCTGCGCCACTCGGGAGGCCCCAATGATGGAGCAAGTGGGGACAACAGACTGGTATAGTGAGAGATTGAATATGTCTGTAAACACTCCAGCCAGCTGGTCTGTGGACCCATGTTGGGATGCCGTCTGGGCCGACAGCCTTGTGAGGGTTAACATGCTTGAATGTCTTAATTACATCAGCCATTGGGAGCACGCAGTCCTCGTCTGGAGATCGGGAGTACACAGTCCTCGTGAATGGCGGGGGCCCACGTCGGCAGCTCGGTGTTGTTTTCCTCAAGTGGGAAAAGGTGTTTAGCTTGTCCAGGAGTGAGGCATTAGTGTTCCCGATGTGGCTGGCTTTCTCTTTATAAACCGTGATTGTCTGGAGTCCCTGCCACAATCTCTCGTGTCTGAGACATTTAATTGCAACTCCACTTTGTTCCTGTACTGTCGTTTTGCCTCTTTGATTGCCTTACGGAGGTCATAGCTGGTCTTTTTTCTACACGTCTATGTTCCCAGTCCTCTTGCCATGGTTAAATGCGGTGGTTCACACATTCATTTTTGCGAGAATGCTGCCATCTTTCACAGGTTTTTGGTTTAGATAAGTTATAATTGTCACAGTAGGAACAACATCCTCTATGCACTTCCTGATGAACTTAGACACCGAGTTAGTGTACTATCCCTAGAGGCGACCCGGAACATTTCCCAGTCCGTGTGATCAAACACATGGTGAAGAGTCCCAACTCTTCTTTTTATAGTGCTGCACTGAGAGACATTCATGAAACTGGACGGGTTATGGGGGCGGCAGGTAACCTAGTGGTTAGAGCGTTGGGCCAGTAACCGAAAGGTTGCTGGATCGAATCCCCTAGCTAACAATGTAAAAATGTGTCTTTCTGCCACTGAGCAAGGCAGTTAACCCAATATTCCCCGGGTGACGAAGACGTGGACGTCGATTATGGCAGCCCCCCGCACCTCTCTGATTCAAATGTAGAAGACACATTTCAGTTGAATGCATTCAGTTGTACAGCTGACTAGGTATCCCCCTTTCCCTTACTGCTCTTAAACCTCTAACCCTGTAATTGCACTTGTAACAACACTGTATTAGTAAGATGTTAGACGTTAGTATTTTCTTGCACACATTTTTTACATACCACAGCTGACAGTCTAAACAATACTATCACATATGATGAAATCATCATCATGAATTACGATGTACATGACATACATGTCAATGAACAACAGAGTAGACCATGACAACCATAAATTCAACAACATCATCAAACCTGCACATATTTTACCTCAGGTTTGTTTGGGCTTGGTGAGGCTCCTCCACTTCCTCTCCCACTCCCCTCTGGGCTCCGTGGCTCTGTTGGACTTCCAACCCCGTCAGTTCGTCATGGTGTCTGGGGAGCTGAAACTAACAGACCTAGACGATGCTAGTGTGACAGAGCCCACCTGTCAGACGGACCAGGACTGTGTCTTACAGTTCCCCCTCCGCAACTTCAGCCAGCCCTGCTCGGCCCAGGGAGTATGTGAGGGCCTTAATGAGATGAGGAATCTCTACAACGCCTACAGGTAATACAGCTAGCTGCACTCCCATTGCTAAGCTTAACACCGGTAAAAACTATATTTTATAGTGTTTTGCAAGATTGGTGAGATGTAGTCATTTCATTGCTAGTTTCTCAGACCCAGATGAAGTTAAAGCTTATCCTACAGTAATAAAGAGCTCAATGGAGAATCTTCATTGAAAGTGAATTTAAATTCAGTTATAGGCTTAATCTAAGTCCAGGAAACCAGCCCCTTAGTAAAAAACAAGCACCATTGGTAAGGTAGGTGTTATGTTGCATTATAGTCCCACTCTTTGTTGGTTTAGTTAGATCAGACCTCGCTTTGTTCCATTTTGAAGACTATATGTATTCACTAATGATCCTGACAGGTTTACTGCACGTTTGTTGTGATGAGTCCACATTGCGCGACATATGTGATGGGACTTGTCTGAATGAGAAGTGTTTCTTTTCCCCCTCCCCAGGTATTTCTTCACCTACCTGTTGCCTCACCAAGCCCCAGCTTCTCTGAGACATCTGGTGGATCACATCATGAACTCAACGGGTGAGGACTGGAGTAGACTGAACATTAGTGATGGGTGGGCTCGATACAGTTACGTATCGGGATATTATTTTTGATGATATGACGTATCGCATTGTTTTGTCAATATCGCAGTATTATTTTTGCGCTGGTTGGCTGTACCTGCACAAACTAGTATTTTTCCTTCATAGCTCGTTCCCCATCTTCTTTTTAAATAGGGAGCCAGTTTGCTTTCCAAACATTTATTTCCATGACTGATCAAAACTAGTTTTCTCATGGCTCTCTCTTGTCCCTCTGCAGCAGACATATGGTGAGCAATGTGTTTGGAACATCGAATCGCAAATAAAATCACAGTATAGAATCGCAATACCTATAGAATTATGAGAATCGCAATACATATCTTATCGGCACCTAAGTATCCAAATAATATCGTATTGTGAGGTCCCTTGCAATTCCCAGCGCTACTGAACATGACCCGCCATTACTATTATACATCTGGAAAGACATAATATGGCCTTTTCATATGTTAGAGCCCAGAGTTTTTCCCTAAAACTGTAGGCCCTGCACTTTGATGGGATTTTTATGGCCAAATAACGTCTTAAAATGAAGCACATTAATCCGCTTTACAACAGGTGTAAAGCCTAACCGGCATACATAAGCAGCACGTGAGTCGTAAATTTGGGGAAGATAATTTTCACCATACAAATGCCCGTTTATAATAAAGCATTGCATGCGTAATCACATTTGCGGTCACTTTTGAGAACAGTGTTTTCCCACTAATTGATTGCATTTTGGATCATTCTTGCTTATAGCCTACTGCCATGTGCGCATTGCTGCACTTATAATGTGAACAAATAGCCTAATAGTTTATCAACATTTTAAGCTAAACGTTCTGATCTGTTGCATCAGCCTCATTGCTTTTAAATGTTTTTTTGGATGCGAGTGGTTGTATTAATTTGGGATCTATCCTATCCCACAACTGTCCTAGACTAAGTTTGGAATATTTCTCTCTCAGACCAATAGATTAGGTCAACATTTGTACTTGTGGGAGAGTAGATTGACATAGGCCAGTGCTTTTGCTCTATGTTAGGCCTATTCATCTTGTTGGTTGACGAAAGTAAATGTGGATAGTTCTTCTAACATATTCAATATGCGCTTCGGAATTCAATGAGGGACGCGCGCAGTTGAGTCCCCGATGTGTCTGTCTTCGCTTGGAGTCTACTTCAGTGCTGAGATGCCTGTGAGAAGGACCCAATCACGTGACAGGCATTGGCTAATAAGAATTGAGATATCTGAGTGAGCCATGTCAGTGAGAAGTTCTTTGGAGCACCGTGATTGGCACCCAGGAGAAGGGAATTGTTTTTTATTTTATTTATTTAACCTTTATTTAACTACTGTAGGCAAGTCAGTTAATTAAGAACAAATTCTTATTTACAATGACGGCCTACCCCTAAATATAATTATTATATTCAGCCCAAGGGCATAACGGCCACTTTGGCCACAAAACGCTGGGAATTCGAGGCCTAGTGAAAATATTATCAATGTTTGCCAAATTGTGAATGAGAGACTGATGAAGTGTATACAGCCTGCGCAAAAAAAACTAAGCAGAGCTCATGCCTTTCATGCAGCCTTAGAATGTAATAAAAATCTAAACATGTAGCCCAACATTTGTATCACAACTAAAGTTGCATAAATAACTCAAAATTAAGCACATAGAAGAACCTGTTCCTTTGTTAACCGCTCAACACAGAATAGCCGCATGTGTGCGCTTCCTCGGAATTCATTTGGAGAATATATCCTTTCTATTTTATTCAGCTTTGTTCAATTGTATTCTTCATACTATGAGATAATGACATGGAATTCTAACCAAATCTTGTCTGCTAAGTGAACTAGTGTATGCCACAGCCATGTGGCATAGCCAGATCAGGGCCTAACATATGTTATTCTGAAATGGACTACATTTTCTTCATATCATGTTTCTTTAGACCTGTCTAAAATAAATAATGGATTTAATGTGACGGTGTAGGCTATATTACATTGATTTATTAGACCTTTTTAAATGTAGATGTTCCAAAGGTCTCTATCAGTGGCTTGTAGGCTATGTGTGGAAGCCAGGAGATGCTAAACATGTTTGTTAATTAACGGTCAATTACCGTGAGACTGGCAGTTATTAGCTTGACAATCACCAGCTGACAACATTTCATGATCGCCACAGCCCTAACTACAGTAGGGCCAGGTGTTTTGACCGACCTCATGGGCCTGCCTGACCAGGGAAAAACTCTTTGTTCACATTTGTGTGGGAAAGTAGTTTTGTTCACATATAACCAAGCATATGACTAATCCCAGTGGTGTTTCCCCTCATGCCTTTCCTGTGCTGACCTGTGTTTCTCCAGGAGAGATGAAAGGTGACGTGGATGACACATTGGAAGCCTTTGAAGACGTGCTCCATCTGTACAAGTCCGGCATTCACCTGGACAACATGCCTCCATCATTAATCAGAGGTAATGTGCTATGTCTTACTACAGCCTCTGGTCTAAATGGCTTTTACAGTGCTCCAGACCCCTCCCCTCCAGCCCTTCACTCTATGAAATATTAAGAACTAAAACGACTGGCTTAGATCCTGCAGTGATATTTCCATGTTCCAGCACTGGGTTATGCAGCTGCATTGTGAATAGTAATCATCGTAAACCTGGAAAGTAGACTGAGCGGACTGAGCCTGGAAATATTAAGTAATGTTTTAGACAAACAGTGTTGTCATGTATTAACACTGCAAGCAGCTAGGTTCTGGCTAATGAGTTCTTTAATGAAACTGTAACTGTCCAGTACCTGTGTTCAGTTATAGGCTAAATGGATTCCTGGGCCTAGAGGTCTTATGAATGGTCTCTGTTGATTTAGCATCAAGTTCAATTTTGGAACTCCATAGACTGAGGATATACAGAGGAGATTCATTGTCCAAGACCTAAAAAACAGATAAACCTAATGTCTCCCCTTTTTTTCCAGATGATTTGTTCTACTGATTGGGGCCCCCACAACGTCTCTGAAAGACTCTGGTGTTTCTTCTCCCCCCCCCCCCTCCCCCCATTAGATTATGCAGTCATGAGAGGCATCAGCACCTCTGGAAATATGGAATCCAGATGCTGGCCCTCGTACAACCACCAAGGCTGCATGCTGTCGGTGCACAGCGCCAAGGAGGCGGCCTTCATCTGTAACTCCCATCCTCAGTGCACTAGCTTCAGCCTGAACAACCAGAGGACGTGGACAGGTTAGTGTCACTCATTGTCACCCTTGAGACTTTGACTGAACCGTGGTTGTCATCAGGGGTGGAATTGGAAAATGATGCTTTGGGAAGTCAACGATGTAAAATGCCTAATTTCACCTTTTAAAGTCACATTTTTACAGATCAAAATTATATCAATTTGGAAACTCCTTGTTGTCATTAAAATGCGTAAATCATTCACGTTGAATCCCCTTAATGCTGACTACTTTAAACCTGATATCAAGATCCAGTTCAGATTTACTTTCATTGAAGAAGAACTTAGCTTTTTTCTCATTTCTTTATCTTTGCTTGTCTGCAGGCCGGCTCCTTGCCTCATTCCGAAGCGGTTTCAGCTATCTGGTTCCAGATGTGAACTCGGAGGTGTATTTGAAAAAGACCAAAGCCTCACCGGGAACTACGGTATAAGGAGTGAGACAACGGGAGTTGGGAAAATGGGGGGGGAGGTTGTTTTTGAAGAAAATAAATTAATGTGATATATTTTATAGGGCTTTTTCTCAGTGACTCGTTTGATCTGGCTGCCAGATTTTCCCTTCAGGTATAATTATGAAGAAATTGTGCCCTCTCTGTTCCCACCTCTGCCTTGTGTGTTGTGTTTGCGAGGCTACATGGAGCCAATGGTAAGACTCCAAGCCCCTCTCTGGGGGGGGGGGGGGGGGGGGTGAAACAAACTCTTATACAAATACACTTTGATGATAATGCGCCCTGTGGCTTACCGTAGGAATACAGGTTTGTGCGTCGAGGGCAGCGAATGGTAACAAGCATAGATAGATATATATATATATATATCTATCACAGCAGTCGGCCTAGATGATCACAACCATTTCGTTCCCTCGTAATGGTCTTTGATTTGAATGCCAAGTTAACTTAACTTGGCATTCAAATCAAAGACCATATGTGATGCTAAAATGGAATTATCATTGCATTGTTTGTGTTTTATTTTGTACACCTTGTGGGTGTGAACCTGTAACTTTTTTTCAATGAAAGAGATTCTGTTCAATGATTACTTGCTGTTCTGAACTTTTAATATGCTTGTTTTAATTTGTAATATTGTAAGTGCTTTGATATATTGTGTTTTGGAGGAATTGATCCCGTCTCTTCTCCAACCAGCCAATCACACTTCACACTAATGTGTTGGCATGTGTATGCATTCCTTTCGGCACCCTCTCCTCTCAATCTGTTACCCACTTCAACGGGGGCAGATCCCACGACATATTGTGCTCCGCCAAGTTTGCACAAAGCCCAGGGAATGCGTGCCAACTTGCCAGGTCATTATAGGGCTTACATGTAAATGCTCCTTGTTTTCAGGCCCTTTCTCATGGAACAGGTCCATAATACTAAGGAGCCCTGAGAACAATTCAAAGTAAATCTCTTGTTCGCACACGAATGGGACCAACCATCTTCCCTGTTTGGGAGAGCTCCCGTGAGTTCCATTGAGAGGAGGAGGTATTGAATGCAGGTATGCAGAGCCAGAGATGAGCCAAGATCGGCCTGGGGGTTGGCCTGGTAGAAGCAGGTTATGGAGGGCTACGGGAGTGTCTCATGGTCCCTGGTCCCCTACTGTCTAGGTTAGAACTGGTTGGCATGATAAGGCATTGGGGAGAAAATACTAATTCAATGACTGACTGGATCACTGCGTGTGATTGTTGGTAGAGCATGGAGTTTACAACGCCAGGGGTTGTGGGTTCGATTCCCACGGGGGACCAGTACGAAAAAAGTATGAAAATGTATAAACTCACTACTGTAAGTCACTCTCGATAAGAGCATCTGCTAAATTATTAAAATATAAATGTAAACTGCTTTCTGGACTGAGCTTTCAAGTAGTACTGGATATACATTTGAAAATGGATTTTAAAGAACTGATTTTAGCATTAAAAGACTCCAAAAAATGCCCAATCATATCAGGTCCTGTATCATCATTGGGCCGCGGGTGTGAACAATTCAGCAGACTGCTGGCATTACACATCTGTCTAAAAGACTACCAGCGCTCTGCTGGAGTCACTTTTATTGATAACTTTGACACCTTCTGGAAACAGAAGATACTCTACAGGAATGACGGAGTCCATCCGAATCATCTTGGCTCCTGGAATCTGTCCACGCATTTCAAGGTTGCGTTGAAATAATGCCTGGTAAATGATCCAAGACCAGCTCAGTCAATCCCTACCATTGTGACAATGAGTCATCATAATACTGCATCAAATGTACATGATCTTAGGGGCACTGGAAAACACAATGTAAATAATTTAATTTATGTACCCCTAATTGCACCGAATACATCTGTTTATCCTACAGCTATTGTAAGCAGTAAACATGAGCCTATAAACCCCAGTTACACTGTTAGCACTGAGGCGGTGTGCCCTAGTAGGAAGACCACTTTATGCAGCTCACCCTGCACTATCAGCTCCAATGTAAATAACATGAGTAAGTCTACCTCTGATAAGCTTCCCAGTAAAGCATTAAAAACAATCAAGCAACCCAGAAAAGTGCTAAAAATAGCCCATATTCACATATGTAGCCTAAGAAACAAGGTCCATGACGTCAATAATTGCTTGTAACAGATTACATTCATATTCTGACTCTGAAACTCACTTAGATAATACCTTTGATGATGCAGTGGTAGCAATACATGGTTTTAACATCTACTGTAAATACAGAAATGCCATCGGAGGCGGTGTTGCGGTCAATATTCAGAACCACATTCTTGTGAAGCTTAGAGGCGATCTAATGTTAAATACTGTTGAAGTAATATGGCCTCACCTAAAGCCCATTCTGGTGGGAAGCTGCTATAGACCACCAAGTGCTAACAGTCAGTATCTGGATAATATGTGTGAAATGCTTGATAATGTATGTGATATCAACAGAGAAATATATTTTCTGGGTGATTTAAATATTGACTGGCTATCATCAAACTGCCCACTAAGGAAAAACCTTCAAACTGTAACCAGTGCCTGCAACCTGGATCAGGTTGTCAGTCAACCTACCAGAGAAGTTACAAACAGCACAGGAATTAAATCATCAACATTTATTGATCACATTTTTTACTGACGCTGCAGATATTTGCTTTAAAGCAGTATCCAAATCCATAGGATGTAGTGATCACAATAGAGGAGCCATATCTAGGAAAACCAACGTTCCAGAGGCTGGGCCTAATATAGTGTATAAGAGGTCATACAATACGTTTTGTAATGATTCATATGTTGATGATGTAAATAATATTTGCTGGTCTGTGGTGTGTAATGAGGAGAAAAGGGACACTGCACTTGACGCATTTATGAAACGATTTATTCCAGTTACTAATAACCACCCATTAAGAAAATGACTGTAAAAACTGTTAAATCCCCTTGGATTGATGAGGAATTGAATAATTGTATGGTTGAGAGGGATGAGGCAAAAGGAATGGCAATTAAGTCTGGCAGCCCAACTGATTGGCAAACATACTGCAAATTAAGAAATCATGTGACTAAACTAAATAAAAATAAAAATAAACTACACTATGAAGCAAAGATAAATTAATAAGCAATGATAGTAAAAAGCTTTGGGGCACCTTTAATGACATTTTGGGGAAAAAGCCAACTCGGCTCCTTCATTCATTGAATCAGATGGCTCATTCATCACAAAGCCCACTGATATTGCAAACTACTTTAATGAGTTTTTCATTGGCAAGATAAGCAAACTTAGGAATGACATGCCAGCAACAAACGCTGACACTACACATCCAAGTATATCTGACCAAATTCTGAAAGACAAGAATTGTACTTTTGAATTCTGTAAAGTCAGTGTAGAAGAGGTGAAAAATTATTGTTGTCTATCAACAATGACAAGCCACCGGGGTCTGACAATCTATATGGAAAATGACTGAGGATAATAGCAGACGATCGTGCCACTCCTATTTGCCACATCTTAAATTTAAGCCTACCAGAGAGCGTGTGCCCTCAAGCCTGGAGGGAAGCTAAAGTCATTCCGCTACTTAAGAATAGTAAAGCCCCCTTTACTGGCTCAAATAGCCAACCAATCAGTCTGTTACCAACCCTTAGTAAACTTCTGGAAAAAATTGTGTTTGACCAGATACAATGCTATTTTACAGTAAAGAAAATTACAACAGAATTTCAGCATGCTTATAGGGAAGGACACTCAACAAGCACAGCACTTACACAAATGACTGATGATTGGCTGAGAGAAATTGATGATAAAATTATTCTGGGGGCTGTCTTGTTAGACTTCAGTGCAGCTTTTGACATTATTGATCATAGTCTGCTGCTGGAAAAATGTATGTGTTATGGCTTTACACCCCCTGCTATAATGTGGATAAAGAGTTACCTGTCCAACAGAACACAGAGGGTGTTCTTTAATAGAAGCCTATCAAATATAATTCAGTTAGAATCAAGAATTCCCCAGGGTAGCTGTTTAGGCCCCTTGCTTTTTTCAATTTTTACTAACAACATGCCACTGACTTTGAGTAAAGTCAGAGTGTCTATGTATGCGGATGACTCAACACTATACACGTCAGCTACTACAGTGACTGAAATGACTGCAACACTCAACAAAGAGCTGCAGTTAGTTTCAGAGTAGGTGGCAAGGAATGTTAGCCCTAAATATTTCTAAAACTAAAAGCATTGTATTTGGAACAAAACACTCACTAAACCCTAAACCCTCAACCAAAAATTGTAAGAAATAATGTGGAAATTGAGCAAGGTGAAATGACTAAACTGCTTGGAGCAACACTAGATTGTAAACTGTCATGGTCAAAACATATTGATACAACAGTAGCTAAGATGGGGAGAAGTCTGTCTATAATAAAGCGATGCTCTGCCTTCTTAACAACACTATCAACAAGGCAGGTCCTACAGGCCCTAGTTTTGTAGCACCTTGACTACTGTTCAGTCGTGTGGTCAGGTGCCACAAAAAGGGACTTAGGAAAATTGCAATTGGCTCAGAACAAGGCAGCACGGCTGGCCTTTGGATGTACACAGAGAGCTAATATTAATAATATGTATATCAATCTCTCCTGGCTGAAAGTGGAGGAGCGACTGACTTCATCACTACTTATAGTTATGAGAGGTATTGACATGTTGAATGCACCGAGCTGTCTGTTTGAACTACTGGGACACCGCTCGGACACACATGCATACCCCAAAAGACATGCCACAAGAGGTCTCTTCACAGTCCCCAAGTCCAGAACAGACTATGGGAGGCACACAGTACTACATAGAGATATGACTACATGGAACTACATAAAATTAGATTTAAAAAACAGATTAAAAAAAAATCCTTATGGAACAGCGAGGACTGTGAAGCATCCCAAACATTGGCCACACACACACACACACACACACACACACACACACACACACACACACACACACACACACACACACACACACACACACACACGATAACAAACACACTATACATACACATGGATTTAGTACTGTAGATATGTGGTAGTGGTGGAATAGGGGCCTGAGGACACACAGTGTGTTGTGAAATCTGTGAATGTATTTTAATGTTTTAAAATTATATAAACTGCCTTAATTTTGCTGGACCCCAGGAAGAGTAGCTGCTGCTTTGGCAGCAGCTAATGGGGATCCATAATAAATAGAAAATACAAATACAAGCACTGGGCTGTCTTCAGCAGGGCACAACATTGTTAAATGTTGAAGATTATGTAGAACAAGGGTCTCAAACTCCCGGCCCATGGGCCACATCTGACCTACAATCATTCTATTTGTGGCCTGCAGGTATGACACCACTGATGTAGAATAAGCATGCCAGCTTTATTAATGCCTAAATGGCACTGCAAATGGCCCTGGTCTTCAGGGAAGGACCATACAGTTGCTCTGGAAGAACAGTCCTGAATCTGTGGGGTTGGTGAGTACTACATACAGTAGATCCATGGCTTCATGGAACTCTATTCCTCATCAGGTAACTGATGCAAGCAGTAGAATCAGATAAAGAAAATATTTCAAAAATACACCTTATGGAACAGCGGGGACTGTTAAGAGACACACAGACACGTATACACATTACAAGACACACACTCTGCAGACACGTACACATTACAAAAAAAGAAGAAAATACATGAAATGAAATGTATGCATCCACTACTGTAAGTCGCTCTGGATAAGAGCGTCTGCTAAATGACTAAAATGTTAAAATGTAAATGTAAGACACACACTCTACACACACGTGCACATGGATGTTGTATTGTAGATATGTGATTGTGGAGTAGTGAACTGAGGGAACACACTAAATGTATTGTAGATATGTGATTGTGGAGTAGTGGCCTGAGGGAACACACTAAATGTATTGTAGATATGTGATAGTAGAGTAGTGGCCTGAGGGAACACACTAAATGTATTGTAGATATGTGATAGTAGAGTAGTGGCCTGAGGGAACACACCAAATGTATTGTAGATATGTGATAGTAGAGTAGTGGCCTGAGGGAACACACTAAATGTATTGTAGATATGTGATAGTAGAGTAGTGGCCTGAGGGAACACACTAAATGTATTGTAGATATGTGATAGTAGAGTAGTGGCCTGAGGGAACACACTAAATGTATTGTAGATATGTGATAGTAGAGTAGTGGCCTGAGGGATCACACTAAATGTATTGTAGATATGTGATAGTAGAGTAGTGGCCTGAGGGAACACACTAAATGTAATTGTAGATATGTGATAGTAGAGTAGTGGCCTGAGGGAACACACTAAATGTATTGTAGATATGTGATAGTAGAGTAGTGGCCTGAGGGAACACGCTAAATGTATTGTAGATATGTGATAGTAGAGTAGTGGCCTGAGGGAACACACTAAATGTATTGGTTAAAGTATTTTCAATCCATGATATATTTTGTTGTGTTTTTACATGAACCGCCCCAGGATTGTTGTCTCCATAGGGATTGTCTGTATTCTCTGATGGGATTGTCTATTTCCTCCTTTTCTCTGCCTGTTGTTCCGTATAGCTTGAATTGTGCCTGGTTCAAGGTTGAGCTCTGCTCTTTCAATGAGGAGGGCAAAAAAGTGAACCCTCCCCAAAAAACAGTAAAGATAATGGTTCCCTTTAACCCCCTTCTCCCATCACATAACATACAGAATGTCTCTATTCCTATGTCCGAAATTGACAAGATGGTATTTTTCAGGGAGATTGTTATTACTCTCCTCTGTTTCTGTTGCTTTATTTTCCAGTTTCACTCGATTTGTTTACATCATTTTTATTCATGACCTCCATCTGGAAATGATATGTTCATAAAAACAAGCCGCCGGGAGACGTATGCAGGGCATCGTTGCCCCTCTGTTCGTTCGGGTTTTGGCTGTTCTGAGATCTGCCAGTGAGTGTGTTCACAGATTGTGTTCGGTATGGAGTAAACACTTTGAAATGGAGTGAAACAGGGATGTATACAGCTGAATGTTTGTTTTCTGATGCAAAATGTTTTGCACTTTGTGCCCTCCTGAATGTGACCCTAGGCCAGGGATCATCAACTAGATTCAGCCGTGGGGCGATGTTTTTCTTGAGCGGATGGTCGGGGGGGCCGGAACATAATTACTAATCATTTCTAGACTGAAAATTGACCTGAAATCCCAAGCAGATGTAATATTTGACTAAAACATAATAATTTCAAACCTTGCTTACATTTGTATATGATCACGTGTCTCTGATATGCATGGGAATACTGGAAACAGATTTCTCAAATTAAATTCCATTGGAGCTGATTTCCTGGTGTTTTTACAGTTAATTATGTCCAACAAAGAAAATTTAAATGTAAAAACAAAAGTACATTTTTTTCTTCTTTTTTTTGCTCAGAAATGTAGCTGGCCAAATAAAACCTGTGGGTCGCCAGTTGGGGAACCCTGCCCTAGGCTATCTGCTGACAGACCTGTTCCTCTGAGTAGCAATAATGAACTTGACAGGCCCGGGGAGAGAGAGAGGGGCCCTGGATCATGTGTTTTTAATGTCCCCCAAGTTAACTCCAAGGCAAAGGTTTATTCCACCTCATATACCCATGGAGCTAGAATGGAGCCAAGGTAGCGTTTCACTATGGCGTCCAGTGACCATGTCCATGGACCATGGATGGACTCTGAACAGACTATGGGAGGAGCACAGTACTACATACAGTAGATCCATGGCTTCATGGAACTCTATTCCTCATCAGGTAACTGATGCAAGCAGTAGAATCAGATAAAGAAAATATTTCAAAAAGACACCTTATGGAACAGCGGGGACTGTTAAGAGACACACAGACACGTATACACATTACAAGACACACACTCTGCAGACACGTACACATGGATGTTGTATTGTAGATATGTGATTGTGGAGTCGTGGCCTGAGGGAACACACTAAATGTATTGGTTAAAGTGTTATGAAATGTAACGTCATGCAATATTTTAAATGGCATATAGCTGCCTTAATGTTGCTGAACCCCAGGAAGAGTAGCTGCTGCCTTGGCAGGAACTAATGGGGATCCTTAATAAATACAAATACATAATACAACATACCCTTTATGTAGTGTAAACATATTTCTTATTTTTTTTTTTACCTTTATTTAACTAGGCAAGTCAGTTAAGAACAAATACTTATTTACAATGACGGCCTACCAAAAGGCAAAAGGCCTCCTTCGGGGACGGGGGATAAATATATATAAATATAGGACAAAACACACATCACGACAAGAGAGACAACACTACATAAAGAGAGACCTAAGACAACAACATAGCAAGGCAGCAACACATGACAACGCAACATGGTAGCAACACAACATGGCAGCAGCACAAAACATGGTACAAACATTATTGGGCACAGACAACAGCACAAAGGGCAAGAAGGTAGAGACAACAATACATCACGCAAAGCAGCCACAACTGTCAGTAAGAGTGTCCATGATTGAGTCTTTGAATAAAGAGATTGAGATAAAACTGTCCAGCTTGAGTGTTTGTTGCAGCTCGTTCCGGTCGCTAGCTGCAGCAAACTGAAAAGAGGAGCGACCCAGGGATGTCTGTGCTTTGGGGACCTTTAACAGAATGTGACTGGTATGTGGAGGATATGGGCTGAAGTAGGTATCTCAGATATGTGGGAGTGTGGCCTAAGAGGGTTTTATAAATAAGCGTCAACCAGTGGGTCTTGCGACGGGTAAACAGAGATGACCAGTTTACAGAGGAGTATAGAGTGCAGTGATGTGTCCTATAAGGAGCATTGGTGGCAAATCTGATGGCCGAATGGTAAAGAATATCTCGCCGCTCGAGAGCACCCTTACCTGCCGATCTATATTTTATGTCTCCGTAATCTAGTATGGGTAGGATGGTCATCTGAATCAGGGTTAGTTTGGCAGCTGGGGTGAAAGAGGAGCGATTACAATAGAGGAAACCAAGTCTAGATTTAACCTTAGCCTGCAGCTTTGATATGTGCTGAGAGAGGGACAGTGTACCGTCTAGCCATACTCCCAAGGACTTGTATGAGGTGACTACCTCAAGCTCTAAACCCTCAGAGGTAGTAATCACACCTGTGGGGAGAAGGGCATTCTTCTTACCAAACCACATGACCTTTGTTTTGGAGGTGTTCAGAACAAGGTTAAGGTATAGAAAGCTTGTTGGACACTAAGAAAGCTTTGTTGTAGAGCGTTTAACACAAAATCCAGGGAGGGGCCAGCTGAGTATAAGACTATCATCTGCATATAAATGGATGAGAGAGCTTCCTACTGCCTGAACTATGTTATTGATGTAAATTGAGAAGAGCGTGGGGCCTAGGATTGAGCCTTGGGGTACTCCATTGGTGACAGGCAGTGGCAGAGACAGCAGATTATCTGAATATATACACTGCACTCTTTGAGAGAAGTAGTTAGCAGACCAGGCCAAAGACCCCTCAGAGACACCAATACTCCTTAGCCGGCCCACAAGAATGGAATGGTCTACCGTATCAAAAGATTTGGCCAAGTCAATAAAAATAGCAGCACAGCATTGCTTAGAATCAAGGGCAATGGTGACATCATTGAGGACCTTTAAGTTTGCAGTGCCACATCCATAACCTGAGCGGAAACCAGATTGCATACCAGAGAGAATACAATAGACATCAAGAAAGCCAGTCAGTTGATTATTGACAAACTTTTCCAACACTTTTGATAAACAGGGCAAAATAGAAATAGACCTATAACAGTTAGGGTCAGCTTGATCTCCCCCTTTAAATAAAGGACGAACAGTGGCTGCCTTCCAAGCAATGGGAACCTCCCCAGAAAGGAGAGACCGGTTAAAAACTTCGTAGATAGGTTTGGCGATGATAGCGGAAGCAACCTAAAAGAAGAAAGGGTCTAAACCATCTGACCCAGATGTTTTTTTGGTATCAAGATTTAGGAGCTCCTTTAGCACCTCAGACTCAGTGACTGCCTGCAGGGAGAACCTTTGTAGCGGGGCAGGGGGAAAAGAGGGAGAAGCATCGGGGATAGTTGCATTAGAAGGGGTGGAATATGAGGAAATGTTGGACTGGCAAGGGTGCATGGCTGAGTCAAATAGGAATCCTGACTTAATGAAGTGTTGATTAAAGAGCTCAGCCATGTGCTTCTTGTCAGTAACAACCACATCATCAACATTAAGGGACATGGGCAGATGTGAGGAGGAAGGTTTATTCTCCAGGTCTTTAATCGTTTTCCAGAACTTCTTGGGGTTTGACCCAGAGAGAGAGAACTGCTCCTTAAAGTAACTAACTTTGGCCTTCCAGATAGACTGAGTGCACTTATTTCTCATTTGCCTGAATGAGAGCCAGTCAGCCTGAGTATGCGTGTGCTGAGCCTTTCGCCAAATGCAATTCTTGAGGTGGAGTAACTCTGCAAGATCACGGTCGAACCAAGGGCTGAACCTGTTTTTAATTCTCATTTTCTTTATGGGGGCGTGTTTGTTAACAATACCACTGGAAATATCAAAAAGGAAAGTCCAAGCGTCTTCGACAGAGGGGATCAAGCTGATGCTATACCATTTTACAGAGGCCAGTTCATGAAGGAAGGCTTGCTCATTAAAGTTATTTAGCAGGCTTCTATAACAAATCAGGACAGGTCGTTTTACTGAGCAGCCATTACGAACACAGGCTGTAAAACAGTGATCACCAAGGTCATTACAGAAAACACCAGACTGATACCTATCAGGATTATTTGTGAGGATAACATCAAGGAGAGGAGCTTTTTCTGGGTGTTTTGAGTCATGCGTTGTAGGATTTGTAATAATCTGACAAAGATTTAGGGAGTCCCATTGCTTTAGGACTTGGTAAGGTGGTTAAAGCATGTCCCAGTTTAGGTCACCTAGAAGGACAGGAGAGACTTAGTGTAAGGGGCCAGGAGAGAGCTTAAGACAGGTAGGATACAGGCTGGTGCTGATGGAGGACAATAGCACCCAGCAACAATCAACAAAGAGTTATTTGAAATATTAATGCTTAAAACCAGCTAATCAAATTGTTTGGGGACAGACTTGGTGGAGACAACCGATCACTGAAGGTGATCCTTGGTAAAGACTGCCACTCCCCCACCTTTGGAAGATCTGTCTTGCCGAAAAAGGATATAACCAGGAAGGTTAACATCAGTATTCAATCTATTCAACTACAAATACCCTTTATATAGTGAATACATACCCTTTATATAGTGTATACATCCCCTTTATGTAGCGAATACATACCCTTTATTTACATTTACATTTACGTCATTTAGCAGACGCTCTTATCCAGAGCGACTTACAAATTGGTGCATTCACCTTGTGATATCCAGTGGAACAACCACTTTACAATAGTACATCTATATATTTTTTTGGGGGGGGGGTTAGAAGGATAACTTTATCCTATCCCAGGTATTCCTTAAAGAGGTGGGGTTTCAGGTGTCTCCAGAAGGTGGTGATTGACTCCGCTGTCCTGGCATCGTGAGGGAGCTTGTTCCACCATTGGGGTGCCAGAGCAGCGAACAGTTTTGACTGGGCTAAGCGGGAACTGTGCTTCCGCAGAGGTAGGGGGGCCAGCAGGCCAGAGGTGGATGAATGCAGTGCCCTTGTTTGGGTGTAGGGCCTGATCAGAGCCTGAAGGTACGGAGGTGCCGTTCCCCTCACAGCTCCGTAGGCAAGCACCATGGTCTTGTAGCAGATGCGAGCTTCAACTGGAAGCCAGTGGAGTGTGCGGAGGAGCGGGGTGACGTGAGAGAACTTGGGAAGGTTGAACACCAGACGGGCTGCGGTGTTCTGGATGAGTTGTAGGGGTTTAATGGCACAGGCAGGGAGCCCCGCCAACAGCGAGTTGCAGTAATCCAGACGGGAGATGACAAGTGCCTGGATTAGGACCTGCGCCGCTTCCTGTGTAAGGCAGGGTCGTACTCTGCGAATGTTGTAGAGCATGAACCTACAGGATTGGGTCACCGCCTTGATGTTAGTGGAGAATGACAGGGTGTTGTCCAGGGTCACGCCAAGGCTCTTAGCACTCTGGGAGGAGGACACAACGGAGTTGTCAACCGTGATGGCGAGATCATGGAACGGGCAGTCCTTCCCCGGGAGGAAGAGCAGCTCCGTCTTGTCGAGGTTCAGCTTGAGGTGGTGATCCGTCATCCACACTGATATGTCTGCCAGACATGCAGAGATGCGATTCGCCACCTGGTTATCAGAAGGGGGAAAGGAGAAGATTAATTGTGTGTCGTCTGCGTAGCAATGATAGGAGAGACCATGTGAGGATATAACAGAGCCAAATGACTTGGTGTATAGCGAGAATAGGAGAGGGCCTAGAACAGAGCCCTGGGGGACACCAGTGGTGAGAGCACGTGGTGCCGAAATGGATTCTCGCCACGCCACCTGGTAGGAGCGACCTGTCAGGTAGGACGCAATCCAAGAGTGAGCCGCGCCGGAGATGTCCAACTCGGAGAGGGTGGAGAGGAGGATCTGATGGTTCATAGTATCAAAGGCAGCAGATAGGTCTAGAAGGATGAGAGCAGAGGAGAGAGAGTTAGCTTTAGCAGTGCGGAGAGCCTCCGTGACACAGAGAAGAGCAGTCTCAGTTGAATGACCAGTCTTGAAACCTGACTGATTTGGATCAAGAAGGTCATTCTGAGAGTGATAGCAAGAGAGCTGGCCAAGGACGGCACGCTCAAGAGTTTTGGAGAGAAAAGAAAGAAGGGATACTGGTCTGTAGTTGTTGATATTGGAGGGATCGAGTGTAGGTTTTTTGAGAAGGGGTGCAACCCTCGCTCTCTTGAAGACGGAAGGGACGTAGCCAGCGGTCAAGGATGAGTTGATGAGCAAGGTGAGGTCAGGGAGAAGGTTTCCGGAAATGGTCTGGAGAAGAGAGGAGGGGATAGGGTCAAGCGGGCAGGTTGTTGGGCGGCCGGCGTCACAAGTCGCAAGATTTCATCTGGAGAGAGAGGGGAGAAAGAGGTCAAAGCATAGGGTAGGGCAATGTGAGCAGGACCAGCGGTGTCGTTTGACTTAACAAACGAGGATCGGATGTCGTCAACCTTCTTTTCAAAATGGTTGACGAAGGAGGAGGGTTCAGGAGGGATGTGAAAGTGGCAAAGAGCTTCCTAGGGTTAGAGGCAGATGCTTGGAATTTCTTCCTCTGTTTCTGCTTTAGCAGCAGAAACAGAGGAAGAAAATGTAGAGAGGAGGGAGTTTACGTTTTACGTTTTAGTCATTTAGCAGACGCTCTTATCCAGAGCAACTTACAGTAGTGAGTGCATACATTTTTATACATTTCATACATGGTCCGCAGGGAGGCTAGTTTTCTTCCATTTCCGCTCGGCTGCCCGGAGCCCTGTTCTGGGAGCTCGCAATGAGTCGTGAAGCCACGGAGCAGGAGGGGAGGACCGAGCTGGCCGGGAGGATAGGGGACATAGAGAGTCAAAGGATGCAGAAAGGGAGGAGAGGAGGGTTGAGGAGGCAGAATCAGGAGAGTGGTTGGAGAAGGATTGAGCAGAGGGAAGAGATGATAGGATGGAAGAGGAGAGAGTAGCAGGAGAGAGAGAGCGAAGGTTGCGACGGCGCAATACCATCTGAGTAGGGGCAGAGTGAGTAGTGTTGGAGGAGAGCGAGAGGGAAAAGGATACAAGGTAGTGGTCGGAGACTTGGAGGGGAGTTGCAGTGAGATTAGTAGAAGAACAGCATCTAGTAAAGATGAGGTCAAGTGTATTGCCTGCCTTGTGAGTAGGGGGGACGGTGAGAGGGTGAGGTCAAAAGAGGAGAGGAGTGGAAAGAAGGAGGCAGAGAGAAATTAGTCAAAGGTAGACGTAGGGAGGTTAACCTGTCTGGGCGAGGTGGGACGCTTGCTGTAACTTCAATTTCTCAAACATATGACTATTTTACACCATTTTAAAGACAAGACTCTCGTTAACCTGTTGGGGCTAGGGGGCAGTATTTGCACTGCCGGATAAAAAACGTACCCGATTTGTCCGATTTCAAAAAGGCTTTACAGCGAAAGCAAAACATTAGATTATGTCAGGAGAGTACCCTGCCAAAAATAATCACACAGCCATTTTCAAAGCAAGCATATATGTCACAAAAACCAAAACCACAGCTAAATGCAGCACTAACCTTTGATGATCTTCATCAGATGACACTCCAAGGACATTATGTTATACAATACATGCATGTTTTGTACAATCAAGTGCATATTTATATCAAAAACCATCTTTTTACATTAGCATGTGATGTTCAGAACTAGCATACCCACCGCAAAATTCCGGTGAATTTACTAAATTACTCATGATAAACGTTCACAAAAAACATAACAATTATATTAAGAATTATAGATACAGAACTCCTTTATGCAATTGCGGTGTCAGATTTTAAAATAGCTTTTCGGCGAAAGCACATTTTGCAATATTCTGAGTAGATAGCTCGGCCATCACAGGCTAGCTAATTTGACACCCACCAAGTTTGGTGCTCTCTAAACTCAGAATTACTATAAGAAAAATTGGATTACCTTTGCTGTTCTTCGTCAGAATGCACTCCCAGGACTTCTACTTCAACAACAAAGGTTGTTTTGGTTCCAAATAATCCATAGTTATCTTCAAATAGCTCCGTTTTGTTCGTGCATTCAGGTCACTACCCGAAGGGCGAGCGTATTTCGTGACAAAAAAATTCAAAATATTCCATTACCGTACTTCGAAGCATGTCAAACGCTGTTTAAAATCAATTTTTATGCTATTTTTCTCGTCAAATAGCGATAATATTCCAACCGGGCGACGTTGTATTCATTCAAAGGCTGAAAGAAAAAAATTGAGTAGTCTCGTGGACGCGTATCTCCAGTGTCACTGTTCCCAGGCTGACCACTAACAAATTATCCTGCTGTTCTTCGCCCAGAGACAGCAGACACCCCATTACACTTTCTGGCGCCTTCTGAGAGCCAATGGAAGCCTTAGAAAATGTCACGTTACAGCAGAGATGCTGTATTTTTGATTGAGATGCTACAGAAGGACAACAAATTGTCAGACAGGGCACTTCCTGTATGGAATCTTCTCAAGTTTTGGCCTGCCATATGGATTCTGTTATACTCACAGGCACCATTCAAACAGTTTTAGAAACTTTAGAGTGTTTTCTATCCAAATCTACTAATTATATGCATATTCTAGTTTCTGGGCAGGAGTAGTAACCAGATTAAATCGGGTACGTTTTTTAATCCGGCCGTGAAAATACTGCCCCCTATCCCAAACAGGTTAACCAGCTTCATGAGGTAGTCTCCTGAAATGCATGTCAATTAACATGGAAGCATTGATAAAGGTTCATTTGTGGAATTTCTTTCCTTCTTAATGCATTTGAGCCAATCAATTGTGTTGTGACAAGGTAGGGGTGGTATACAGAATATAGCCCTATTTGGTAATAGACCTAGTCCATATCCAGGCTGAATCACAACCGGCCATGATTGGAAGTCCCATAGGGCGGTGTACACGGGTTTGGCCATCCGTGTAAATAAGAATTTGTTCTTAACTGACTTGCCTAGTTAATTAAATAAAGGTTAAATAAATACAATAAAAAATAAAATATTATGGCAAGCAGAGCTCAAATAAGCAAAGAGAAATGACATTCCATCATTACTTTAAGACATGAAGGTCAGTCAATCTGGAACATTTCAAGAACTTTTAAAGTTTCTTCAAGTGCAGTCACAAAAACCATCAAGCGCTATGATGAAACCAGGGATTTTCTCAAGAGCAATTCCTGAGGGGGACACCAAAAGTAGTGCTGTAACACATAGCCTACATTGTAATATGGTAAATGTATATTGAGGAACCAAAGAAATAAGGTGTTTGCCGTACTCCTAACTACCGGTACCCAAAACTACACAACTAATCACAACAGCAATACCATTGCTTTTAACAAATCTTAGTTCAGTCACCAGTTTAAGTTGAGAGTGGGGGTATCCATGGCATGTTACAATTATGTTCCTATTTTACAAGTCCAAAAAATTGAGAACCTTTCATAATGTTGCCAAACAAAGACTCAACAAACTTACCTGAGACTCCCTGTCTCTGCCAGTCTGTCCCTGCATATCTGTCCCCAACTCTGCTGTCTGTGTGCCATCTGTTGCCTGCTCTGCCTAATGACATCATTGTGAAACATTACCATTAGAATTTCATTTCTTTCTTATGAACATTTTATCAACTAGTTTTTGAGATATTAGGCTACTAGGGTTCTTACTTTGCGTTTTG
This sequence comes from Salmo salar, assembly GCF_965601325.2. Taxonomy (NCBI): domain Eukaryota; kingdom Metazoa; phylum Chordata; class Actinopteri; order Salmoniformes; family Salmonidae; genus Salmo; species Salmo salar. The sequence continues at coordinate 9,958,986 of NC_138291.1, forward strand.
GTGTACTGAAAAATACTCTGATGTCTGTCTTTTTTATTTTTCTGGCATTTTTCTACCTGGCTGGCTGGCTGGCTGGCTGGCTGGCTGGCTGGCTGGCTACACACACACAGTGTGTAGGTTATTTACAGTAGGAGATGGGCTTCTATCATCTTATCTTCTATCATTCTATTTGGGCTTCAATCTAAAAGGTAGCTAGCAAATGTGAAACGGATTCCAGTGACAAGAGTTGACAGCTGTATGAGTTCGCCATTTACACAACATATGCTGCAACCTTTTGTAATTTTAATAGTTTGTTTCATATTGGCTGGCTTCCAACAATAGCTGAATTTGCAAAGCTAGCGAGCACCAATTCCGTTTCAGTGGTGTTTGCTATAATCTTTGCTACCCAGGTTAAATAAAGGTGAAATAAAATAAATAAATAAAAGTTCCCTTACGACAATTTAGCTTTTGCAACGAGACCATTAAATATATTTAAGACAATGGTAGAAGAGAGTGTAGTTCTGTTCAGTTTGGACTTCAGTTTATCGCTAACCTTATCACAGGGACTTTGAAGCACTAACTTACATCATCTGCATGCTGATCTTGGAATAAATTGACGATAGCAAAGATTCCATCTTTGACGACGCCACATAAATTTTCACATAATATTAACTATTAAGCTAGCTAGTACCTATTCCATTTATGTTTTTTATGTTACATTTACATTTAAGTCATTTAGCAGACGCTCTTATCCAGAGCGACTTACAAATTGGTGCATTCACCTTATGATATCCAGTGGAACAACCACTTTACAATAGTGCATCTAAATCTTTTAAGGGGGGGGGGGGGGGGGGGGGGTTAGAAGGATTACTTTATCCTATCCTAGGTATTCCTTAAAGAGGTGGGGTTTCAGGTGTCTCCGGAAGGTGGTGATTGACTCCGCTGTCCTGGCGTCGTGAGGGAGCTTGTTCCACCATTGGGGTGCCAGAGCAGCGAACAGTTTTGACTGGGCTGAGCGGGAACTGTGCTTCCTCAGAGGTAGGGAGGCGAGCAGGCCAGAGGTGGATGAACGCAGTGCCCTTGTTTGGGTGTAGGGCCTGATCAGAGCCTGAAGGTACGGAGGTGCCGTTCCCCTCACAGCTCCGTAGGCAAGCACCATGGTCTTGTAGCGGATGCGAGCTTCGACTGGAAGCCAGTGGAGAGAGCGGAGGAGCGGGGTGACGTGAGAGAACTTGGGAAGGTTGAACACCAGACGGGCTGCGGCGTTCTGGATGAGTTGTAGGGGTTTAATGGCACAGGCAGGGAGCCCAGCCAACAGCGAGTTGCAGTAATCCAGACGGGAGATGACAAGTGCCTGGATTAGGACCTGCGCCGCTTCCTGTGTGAGGCAGGGTCGTACTCTGCGAATGTTGTAGAGCATGAACCTACAGGATCGGGTCGCCGCCTTGATGTTAGTAGAGAACGACAGGGTGTTGTCCAGGGTAACGCCAAGGTTCTTAGCACTCTGGGAGGAGGACACAATGGAGTTGTCAACCGTGATGGCGAGATCATGGAACGGGCAGTCCTTCCCCGGGAGGAAGAGCAGCTCCGTCTTGCCGAGGTTCAGCTTGAGGTGGTGATCCGTCATCCACACTGATATGTCTGCCAGACATGCAGAGATGCGATTCGCCACCTGGTTATCAGAAGGGGGAAAGGAGAAGATTAATTGTGTGTCGTCTGCATAGCAATGATAGGAGAGACCATGTGAGGATATGACAGAGCCAAGTGACTTGGTGTATAGCGAGAATAGGAGAGGGCCTAGAACAGAGCCCTGGGGGACACCAGTGGTGAGAGCACGTGGTGCGGAGACAGATTCTCGCCACGCCACCTGGTAGGAGCGACCTGTCAGGTAGGACGCAATCCAAGCGTGGGCCGCGCCGGAGATGCCCAACTCGGAGAGGGTGGAGAGGAGGATCTGATGGTTCACCGTATCAAAAGCAGCAGATAGGTCTAGGAGGATGAGAGCAGAGGAGAGAGAGTTAGCTTTAGCAGTGCGGAGAGCCTCCGTGACACAGAGAAGAGCAGTCTCAGTTGAATGACCAGTCTTGAAACCTGACTGATTTGGATCAAGGAGGTCATTCTGAGAGAGATAGCAGGAGAGCTGGCCAAGGACGGCACGTTCAAGAGTTTTGGAGAGAAAAGAAAGAAGGGATACTGGTCTGTAGTTGTTGACATTGGAGGGATCGAGTGTAGGTTTTTTCAAAAGGGGTGCAACTCTCGCTCTCTTGAAGACGGAAGGGACGTAGCCAGCGGGAAATAAAGACACCTGTAAAAAAGACACCTGTCCACAGAAGCAATCAATCAATCAGATTCCAAACTCTCCACCATGGCCAAGACCAAAGAGCTCTCCAAGGATGTCAGAGTCAAGATTGTAGACCTACACAAGGCTGGAATTGGCTACAAGACCATCACCAAGCAGCTTGGTGAGAAGGTGACAACATTTAGTGCCATTATTCGCAAATAAAAGAAACACAAAAGAACTGTCAATATCCCTCGGCCTTGGGCTCCATGCAAGATCTCACCTCGTGGAGTTGCAATGATCATGAGAACGGTGAGGAATCAGCCCAGAACTACACGGGAGGATCTTGTCAATGATCTCAAGGCAGCTGGGACCATAGTCACCAAGAAAACAATTGGTAACACACTACGCCGTGAAGGACTGAAATCAGGCAGCGCCCGCAAGGTCCCCCTGCTCAAGAATACATATACATGCCCGTCTGAAGTTTGCCAATGAACATCTGAATGACTCAGGACAACTGGTGAAAGTGTTGTGGTCAGATGAGACCAAAATGGAGCTCTTTGACATCAACTCAACTCGCCGTGTTTGGAGGAGGAGGAATGCTGCCTATGACCTCAAGAACACCATCTCCACCGTCAATCATGGAGGTGGAAACATTATGCTTTGGGGGTGTTTTTCTGCTAAGGGGACAGGACATGTACCGTCAAATCTTGGGTGAGAACCTCCTTCCCTCAGCCAGGGCATTGAAAATGGGTCGTGGATGGGTATTCCAGCATGACAAAGACCCAAAACACACGGCCAAGGCAACAAAGGAGTGGCTCAAGAAGAAGCACATTAAGGTTCTGGAGTGGCCTAGCCAGTCTCCAGACCTTAATCCCATAGAAAATCTGTGGAGGGAGCTGAAGGTTCGAGTTGCCAAACATCAGCCTCGAAACCTTAATGACATGGAGAAGATCTGCAAAGAGGAGTGGGACAAAATTCCTCCTGAGATGTGTGCAAACCTGGTGGCCAACTACAAGAAACGTCTGACCTCTGTGATTGCCAACAAGGGTTTTGCCACCAAGTACTAAGTCATGTTTTGCAGAGGGGTCAAATACTTATTTCCCTCATTAAAATGCAAATCATTTTATTACATTTTTGACATGCGTTTTTCTGGATTTTTTGGTTGTTATTCTGTCTCTCACTGTTCAAACAAACCTACTATTAAAATTATAGACTGATCATTTCTTTGTAAGTGGGCAAACGTACAAAATCAGCAGGGGATCAAATACTTTTTCCCCCCACTGTATGTCTATGTCCTGGGAAATGTTCTTGTTACTTACAACCTCATGCTAATCGCATTAGCCTACGTTAACTCAGCGTCCCGCAGGGGACCCACCGATCTTGAAGAAGTTATTAACCAGAATGGCTACTACAGCATTCTGCAGTGATACGCCATCCCATCTGGTTTGTGCTGAGTGGGACTATCATTTGTTTTTCTACAGGACAATGACCCAACACACTGTCTGTGTAAGGGCTATTTGACCAAGAAGGAGAGTGATGGTGTGCTGCATCAGATGACCTGGCCTCCACAATCACCCGACCTCTACCCAATTGAGATGGTTTGGGATGAGTATGACCGCAGAGTGAAGGAAAAGCAGCTGTTGGAAAAGACTGTTGGAAAAGCATTCCAGGTGAAGCTGGTTGAGAGAACGTTAAGAGTGTGAAAAGCTGTCATCAAGGCAAAGGGTGGCTACTTTGAAGAATCTCACATTTAAAATATATTTTGATTTGTTTAACACTTTTTTTGTTACAACATGATTCCAAAAGTGTTATTTCATATTTATATTATTCTACAATGTAGAAAAAAAGTTAAAATATAGAAAAATCCTGAAATGAGTAGTTGTGTTCAAACTTTTGACTGGTACTGTATTTATTTATTTACTTGGTTTGTTAATGATTGTGGTCTGACACACCATGCGTAGGACTGAACAGCGGTGGATGCATCCACCTTGCCGCCAATGTGGAGAGACCCTAATTTGCGTGTTGCCTCAACAGTCATTAAACAGTTAGGGGAATCATTGAGGGGCTGTAAAAGTTAGCACCATTAGGAGATAATTAGGCCATAAAGTGCTGCATCATTAACATAGTGTCAGTAAATGGCCGTCAGTCATATTAATTAAATGCAAATCCTTGGCTGGCTACCTGTGGTAATGACTCATGGAGCTGGCTCACTTCAGGCAGACCATTTCTTCAGGCAGACCATTAGAAATGAAGGCTAGTATGTATCTGGGAAGGCTGTAACTTAGAGCCAGTAAACACACAGCTTTCCTGAAGCCAATCTGGCACCGTAATTCCCCTTTAAAGTGCAGGCCAACATATTTAGTGAGAAAAGCAAATTAGATGAATCATTCTATTATATTTCACAGAATTATATTTTTGCTGGCTTCCCAACTGAAGTCTGCCCCTGAAAGTGAATCTGCACAGCATCATCTAATAACATTGATATTTTTATGATCACATTTATTGGGCATAAATGGTGCAAGCACTTTGGGGTTGTGGAGTATATTACCTCCAGCGAAAGTAATCTTCCACGATTAGAGATGTAAAAACAGTCAGTGCCGATCCCAGACTTTGTCAGCAGGGAGGGTTTTATGAGGTGGGGGTTTGAGTTCTGTTTGGGAGAGAACCCTTAAGCTCTTCTGCAAAAAAAGGCTTGGAGATCAAAGAAGAAGGTTGGAGTGAGGGTTTTGGTCGGGGTCTAGGCAGGGCCTCGGGGGAGGGAGCCGAGCTCGGGTGAGGGAGCTGCCCAGAGCTGTCACAACCAAATGTCTCTTCCCCTTCTGCTTCGAAACACAACTCAACCTCCATCCAGCCTAGATAAAGCAACCTACTCACTCTCTACTGTCATTTAGGGTCACAGAAGTGGTTTGAAGTGGCTGACGGGCTGACAGACAGAGAGACACTTCTGTGGCTGAGAGGCTCTCTCTCAACATTATCTTTGGAGACAGCTCTCCCGCGGCCTCCACAGAAGTGCTGACGGAGAACTCTGTCTGACCCTAGGAGTACACATTTGAACATCCTGACCGACCCAACATGGCAGCCGTGTTTTAACACAACACAACAACTCAGCTGAATGCACCAACAAGCTTTGGGTGCTATGACCTACAAGTGGCACAGAAAAATACTTGTGTAGCTTTTAAGTAGATAAGTGCATGTGGAATAAAAAAATTAAAAAATTCAATGAAGTTAGACAAATCAGGTATCAATGGTGATGAGGTGTTTTGAGATGTTTTGTCATTGTTTTCACCTGTGAATTTGACATGTATGAAAATAAAAACATATTGCTGTGTTAATCTAAAAGGCTTGTCTGTCAGCACTGGGCTGTGATAACCTCAGTCCAACCTTGGCAGCCCAGCCTGGATACAGTTCAGACACAAAAGTTGACTTTTATTGCATCCCCTTAGGGAAATGTGTCTTGCATCTCACTTCAAACAAGCATAGTATGTCATCGCTCAGACCATTGACTTGTGATAAGAAATATGCTCAAATATTCTGATAATCTCATAATCTTATATAATCAGATAATGTGATAAAATAATCTGATAATCTGATAAAATAATCAGAGAATCTGATAAAATAATCAGATAAAATAATCAGATAATCTGATGAAATAATCAGATAAAATAATCAGATAATCTGATAAAATGATCTGATAATTTGATAAAATAATCTGATAATCTGATCAAATAATCTGATAAAATAATCTGATAATCTGATAAAATAATCTGATAATATGATAAAATAATCTGATAATCTGATAAAATAATCAGATAAAATAATCTGATAATCTGATGAAATAATCAGATAAAATAATCTGATAATCTGATGAAATAATCTGATAAAATAATGTGATAAGAAGACGAGGAGATGAATGTGTTTGGAATATGATCATATCTTCCACATCTGTTAATAATGCAATGATAAATACTTGTTCAGAAAAAATGTAGATTTATTAGGTCCTCACAGACTCAATGGAATGCACCCCTTTCACTACACTTACATATTCCATCCTATCCTGTAAATCGTGAACTTTCCATCATTATATGGCAGTTACGAGGTATTTATATTGCCTTCCTTAAGGCACTTTGACTCTTTCTCAATTGTCCAAAAGTGTGGAAATTCCATTCCTTCCCTGCCTAAGCAAGTTGTGTCAGATTCTGACGTAATTACTGAGAAAAATGAGATAAGTGATGCTTTTAATCAGCATTTTATATCTGCAGGCCTTTGATTTGAAAGAGATGTTGGTTTAATTGACCTTGGTCAGTCAGTCGACTGCTCTTCCCTCTCTCAGACTCCAGTTAGCTCGTTAGAAGAGCCCATCAACTTCTAGTGAATCTTTGTGTTCATTTCAACAACTTTCTACTTGTGATGTGCTAGATGCCTTGCTTGGGGCGTCATAGCCTTGTGGTTAGAGTTTTGGGCCAGTAACCAAAAGGTTGCTAGATTGAATCCCTGAGCTGACAAGGTAAAAATCTGTTGTTCTGCCCCTGAACAAGGCAGTTAACCCACTGTTCCACAGTAAGCCATCATTGTAAATAAGAATTTGTTCTTAACTGACTTGCCTAGTTAAATAAAGTAAAATAAATAAAACAGACTCATGTGAAAAAAAAATCCACTTTGGCTGATCTGCTTGATTCTTTCTTTCTGCTCCCCTGATTACAGAATCATTGACACATATTTTTTACCTGATAATTATCTTGGGTGCTATCCCCAGGGATTGGAATGTGGCCGATGTGGTCCCTCTCCACAAAGGTGATGACCCCCTCCGACCTCAATAATTATCGCTTGATCTCTAAACTGCCTTGCCTAGCAAATTTTGGGGAATCTTTGATCATCTTTCAGCTTAGATCTTTCCTTGATACGAAATGTTTCTAAGTGTTTATCAATCTGGTTTTAGACCAGGTCATAGCACCATCCCAGCTGCATCCCTGGTTTTAAATGATGTGGTAAATTGCATGGACAAAAGGAATCACTGTGCTGCCTTCTTTATTGGCCTGTCAAACGTGTTTGACACTGTCGACCGTGCTCTACCAATTGAAAGATTGTTTGCAATTGGCCTGGATCAGGTGTCATTTCATTGGTTTAAAAACTACCTGACAGACAGGACACAATGTGTATTATATGATGATGTTAAGTCAAGTTTCCTTGATATTATGAAAGGTGTTCCACAGGGGTTGATTTTAGGTCCTGTACTTTTTATTTCCTATATAAACAATATTGGTCTATCTGCAACAACAAAAAATACATTCCTGTATGCAGATGAGACTATTGTGTATGCTATTGCCCCCACTGTTGACCAGGCTCTTTTGGAGCTACAATCTGCCTTTATTGCTTTGCAGAAAGCCTTTGTTAAACTGAAATTGGTACTTACTTGTTTTATTTATTAACTTTTATTTAATCAGGGGAGCCCGATTGAGACCAGTCACATTTTCAATGTTGCTTTTAGGACATAAAATAAAAGATAAAACTACAAGATACAAAATACAATAACAAGTACATTACATTACATTAGAACATCACAGACATCATAAACATCACAAACATCACAGGCATCACAGACATCACAGACATCATAAACATCACAAACATCACAGACATCATAAACATCACAGGCATCATAAACATCACAGGCATCAAAAACATCACAAACATCACAGACATCATAAACATCACAGGCATCATAAACATCACAGACATCATAAACATCACAAACATCACAGACATCATAAACATCACAGGCATCATAAACATCACAGGCATCAAAAACATCACAAACATCACAGACATCATAAACATCACAGGCATCATAAACATCACAAACATCACAGACACTACAAACATCATAAACATCACAGGCATCACAAACATCATAAACAAATTGTAAAAGGAAATCAAAAACAATTGCACACCTCGGTGAACTCATTTATCATCAGGGTTTTAAACTGCCCTAATGGCGGATAAAACCAAGTATATTTCATTTTCCAAAACACTTAAAAATGTATATTTTTCTTTTTTAAATGCCTCCTTATTTTACCAGGTAAGTTGACTGAGAACACATTCTCATTTACGGCAAGGACCTGGGTAATAGTTACAGGGGAGAGGAGGGGGGATGAATGAGCCAATTGGAAGCTGGGGATGATTAGGTGGTCATGATGGTATGAGGGCCAGATTGGGAATTTAGCCAGGACACTCTTACGATAGGGGCCATGGGATCTTTAGTGACCACAGAGAGTCAGGTTACCCATTTAATGTCCCATCCGAAAGACAGAATTATGCATTAGTACATTGGATGGTGCCCACACTAACCGTGTCCCCACTTGTAAATATCTGGGCATCTGGATTGACGAAAAGCTATCTTTTAAAAAGCATATTGATGAGTTAGTTAAGAAGCTGAGAATATAAATGGGTTTCTTCTTTCGAAAATAGGTCATGCTTCTCGATACATAGCAAAGAGCAGATCATTCAGTCAACATTCCTGCCTGTTCTAGATTATGGTGACACCGTCTATATGAATGCAGCTGCCAATAAAGTGAAACCATTGGATGTAGTTTATCACATTGCTTTATTACAGGTTCAGTACACATCACTGCATTCTGTATTAGAAAGTAGGTTGTCCCTCTTTAAAGTCTGGTAGGTTGATGCATTGTTCTCTTTTTGTTTATAATGCTCTTTTACAGAAACTCCCGCTGTACCTAACATCATTACTAACCTTTAGAAAATACAAGTTACCATACCCAGTCTCGGTGATGGCTAACTCTGGAAATTTCTTTGGTTTCTACAGAGTTTTTTGCCACCTTGTGGAATAATCTCCCCCCCCAAAATTTTTTTTAATGATTTGCTGCTACAAGGGCATTTCAAACAGCTGATTGAGGATTTTTTTTTAATGAAGAATGTGTTTGTTTTCTATCACAGTGTTTTGGTTTCTCTGTTTGGCTTTTTATGCTGTATTGATGTGTATAGGGCTCATCTGCAAAAATGACCTTGGTCTCAGCAAGACTCCCTGACAGTCCCTGTCAAAATAAAGGTGAAATAAAAAATGTAAGTCTGTCGCCACCTAACCTCCTCTTCTTCACTGCACTGACCAGCTGAAAAGCCAGACTAATGATGAGCACCATATTGTATTCACCTATCAAATCTGTTCTAATCAGTGCAGATAATGGCTGGGAGACAAGATGACAGATTTTCAAGCAATTGAGCCTTTGCAGTGTTGAGCATGGATACCAATACAGTGTGCAATTTGACATTGGCGCCCTCATGTGGCAGAAATACACTACTACTTCTGCCAACAGAACCAAAGTATTCACAGGAGCACTCCCAGTGTTCGATCAGTTCGCACATTTATGCAGGAGTCTTTTTCGACTGTGTTCAGGATGAACTCCTCTCTCTGTGGATGCTACATTCCCTTTGAAAAGTAACATTCAATAGTATCATGTTTCTCCGGTACGAAAAAGAACAGTAAAGTAAATCTAAATATTTGTATTTGCTAATGTCTCTTTGTTTTTCAAGATAATTTATCTCTGTTCTAGGAAATGTATCGAATATGAACGGACATTTAAAATCTAAAAGAAAGCATGGTTTTGACACCTTTTTTTGAGGTTCAGAAACCTAATAAGGAGGCCTCTCAATATTCATAAGATGAAATGAGTTGAGTCATCCCGATGGGTAGGGCTGCCAACAGATTAACTGTCCAATAGCAGCCTGGACATTAGTGTTATGATAGGCATGCTTAGGGTCCCGCAGTCATAACACACTCGGAGAGACAGACAGACCCACGGCCTGTTAGACAGTGGCCACTCTGCTCCAGGGTCTCACACAGCCTGCCGTGTAGTGGAGCGGCAGCACACACTCTGTGAGAGGAGGAGAAGCAGGAGCCCTCTGACACAGCTGGAGGGGAGAGAAGACGTTACTAACAGTCCCTCGTCACCATGTCAGACTGCGGCTGCGAGGGACTGCCTATGGGTGAGTGTCAGACAGACAGGCAGAAAAACAGACAGGTAGACAGGCATTCAGACAAACGGAGAGAGAGGGAAAGCAGGCATAAAGACAGGCAGACAGAGAGGGCAGGCAGACAGACAGGGAGGGCAAGCAGACAGACAGAGAGGGCAGGCAGACAGACAGAGAGGGAAAGCAGACAGACAGAGAGGGCAAGCAGGCAGACAGAGAGGGAAGGCAGACAGACAGAGAGGGCAAGCAGGCAGACAGAGAGGGCAAGCAGACAGACAGAGAGGGCAGGCAGACAGACAGAGAGGGCAGGCAGACAGACAGGGCAGGCAAGCAGACTGTGAGGACAGACAGACAGACAGACAGACAGACAGACAGACAGACAGACAGACAGACAGACAGACAGACAGACAGACAGACAGACAGACAGACAGACAGACAGACAGACAGACAGACAGACAGACAGGGCCGATCAGCTCCTTCCTGTGTTGGTCTGAGACCACTGGGACAGCTCACCCTGCAAATATTCAGCCAGAGGAGCGCTTCCCTTCATGTGACCATATATGGAGACGTTATTTTCTGTACTTTTCTGTCATGTCGAGACTTATTTACATAACTGTGTGCATGTTTGTAGGAGAGAGGGAGGGGTTCTTAACAATGGTTTTCTGCTCGACAGTGCCTCACAGCGAGTGGCCGATAGTGATTTCTGTGTGATTAAATTTCCTGTAAGCAGTGTTCATTTCCAGAGTGGAACATGAGTTATCTAGTTTCTCTGACGTCATCAACAAAGGGTAATGAGCTGTTCCCACATGGGGTTGTGTGTTTATGTGTGCCCACGTATCTGGTACGACTGATGGGCATTAAGTGAGGGCTCATTTCACACAAGTACAGCATGAGACTGAGAAGAGCTGAAGGTTGACAGCAGCACCGGCAGGGGAGGAGAAAGAATGGGGTCTCACCCCGGCCCTCCCCATGGGGTCTAGGATAGTCCCTTCACTTTCTCACTCCCAGCACTCTCACTCCATGGCTATACTAAATCAAACTGTGTAGCACTAAACTAGCTAAGCAGACTGTAAGTTGAGAAAAGGGGACATGGGCATGTTCAAGACATCTTCGAGGCTCATCCTCGGGCTCCCCGAGTGACGCAGCGGTCTAAGGCACTGTATCTCAGTGCAAGAGGCGTCACTACAGTACCTGGTTTGAATCCAGGCTGTATCACATCTGGCTGTGATTGGGAGTCCCATAGGGTGTCGTCTGGGGTAGGCCGTCATTGTAAATAAGAATTTGTTCTTAACTGACTTGCCTAGTTAAATTAAAGGTTAAATTAGAAATAGAAAGTCTTATGTTGTGAGACATACAATTCTTTAAAGTTTATTAAAATAAAACAAATAGGAAATATATTCCGATGTGTATTTATTTAATTTGAATGAGTTTTGTTTTTCATTAACCAACTCAGTGGCCTTGTGGTGTCCGCCCTTACATTTGAAGGTTGGCAGTTCGGTCCACGGGCTGAGTCATACCATAGACTGTAAAAATGGGACTCGATGTGTCTCTGCTCAGATTGGGTGTAAGACCCTGTGGATAGACTAGTGTCCTGTCCAGTGTACTTGTACATCAAGCTGCCTCACGCTAGAAAAACAGGAGTTAGTAGACCATAATAAAACTTTATTCATAGGCTACTTGGCTAATGTATGGCCATGGAAAAAAAGAAGAAGAAAAGATTCACCTATGAGAAGCAGCTCCACCTTCAAGCAAGAGAATGGCATAGCAGAGGTTTAATAATAGAAATAGAATGACTAGAGCAGACACTCCTATTCTCTTCCCTTGAGGAGTATCTCTGTCCGGACCGGATCTATTGATAGATAGATAATTGCTATACCAACACTTAGGTCCTTGTGGCATATGTTCTTTGTGCACATGAAGATTTATGGTGGAATCATGGTAGAAAGAATGGGACAGCTATTATCCGGGTGGCCTACATAAATAGGCTACAACGCGCAATAAACTGGATGGTTCGAGCTCTGAATGCTGATTGGCTGACAGCCGTGGTATATCACATACCACGGGTATGACAAAACATTTATTGGGGTGACTGTTCACCTGCCGACAGGACAACGACCCTAAGCACACAGCCAAGACAACAGGAGGAGTGGCTTCGGGACAAGTCTCTGAATGTCCTTGAGTGGCCCAGCCAGAGGCCGGACTTGAACCCGATCGAGCATCTCTGGACAGACCAGAAAGTAGCTGTGCAGCAACACTCCCCATCCATCCTTACAGAGCTTGAGAGGATCTGCAGAGGAGAATGGGTGAAACTACAGGTGTGCCAAGCTTGTAGCGTCATACCCAAGAAGACTCAAAGCTATAATCGCTTCCAAAGGAGCTTCAACAAAGTACAATAGGTCCGAATACTTATGTAAATGTGATATTTCCATTTTTTATACATTTGTTTTTGCTTTTTCATTATGGAGTATTGTGATGTCATTATGGAGTATTGTGATGTCATTATGGGGTATTGTGATGTCATTATGGAGTATTGTGCGTAGATTGTTGAGGGGAAAAGCTATTTAATCCATTACAGAATAAGGCTGTAATGTAACAAAATGAGGAAAAAGTCAAGGGGTCTGAATACTTTACGAATGCACTGTGTATATATATATATAAAATTAAAATATACATCTATTTTTTAATGAGGCTACCCTACCAACTAACCCTATACTATTAAAATCCAGCACCTTATTCCACTACTTTAACTCTATCAGATCCTACCCAGGCCAACGACCTGAGAGGACAGGACACCACTTACTCAACACACCCTGTAACTCTTCTGAAGTCAAATCTCGTACCCCCAAATACTTCTCTGCTGCTGCCACCAAAACATCTATTTTCTGTGATTTGTGTTTCATCTCTGTGGTACAGTTGATAACCATTGCTATGAACACTAACAAGCCAATCTTACTGAAACATATCACTCCTTTGCCTGTCCCTCTGTTCTGGCACAGATCTACTACTCATGGCAATCCTCTCAGAATCCCTCACACTTGACCAATCCTCCTCTACTTTCTTAAATGCATCAGCATAGGACACTTTCTGCACTACTCTAAACCTGGCAACCTCAACCTGCCTCACGCACCGGACACCTCCGATTCCCAGCAACATGAGCACCCTTACAGTTGAAACGTGACTTCTTCCACTGAAACTACACATTCCTCTGTCCCATGTCCTCCTGCACACTTCCCACACCTTTGGATTCTCCCTCCTACACACTGCTGCGACATGCCCGTAAATGTGACACCTGAAACACCTCAGTGCATTCGTCACAAAAGCTCTAACAGCATAACTCATACAGTTGATGTAGGAAGTTTACATACACCTTAGCGAAATATATTTTAACTCAGTTTTTCACAATTCCTGACATTTAATCAGAGTAAAAATTCCCTGTTTTAGGTCAGTTAGGATCAGCACTTTATTTTTTTATTTTATTTATTTCACCTTTATTTAACAAGTTCTAATTTACAACTGCGACCTGGCCAAGATAAAGCAAAGCAGTTCGACACATACTGTAAGAGGTGCGTAACTGGCTGCAGGGAAGTCAGGTGCAGGAGAACAGAACTGGGTAATAACCCGGAGCAGTTTAATATGCAAAAACCAACGGCACCCAGAACAACAAAATATGGGTACAAAATAACCCGTTGCGAACCAATCAGAGTGCACAAACACTTTACAACAAACAATTTCACACACAAACATGGGGGGAACAGAGGGTTATATACACGACAAGTAATGAGGGAATGTAAACCAGGTGTGTGGGAAAACAAGACAAAACAAATGGAAAATGAAAAGTGGATCGGCGATGGCTAGAAGACCGGTGACGTCGACCACCGTACGCCGCCGGAACAAGCAGAGGAACCGACTTTGGCGGAAGTTGTGACAAACACAGAGTTACACATGGAATAAACAAACATGCAATCAATAATACAGTAGAAAAATCTATATACAGCATGTGCAAATGAGGTTGGATAAGAGAGGTAAGGCAATAAATAGGCCATAGTGGCAAAGTATTTACAATATAGCAATTAAACACTGGAATGGTAGGATGTGCAGAAGATGAATGTGCAAGTTGAGATACTGGGGTGCAAAGGAGCAAGATAAATAAATAAATACAGTACGGGGATGAGGTAGATTGGATGGGCTATTTACAGATGAGCTATGTTCAGGTGCAGTGATTTGTGAGCTGCTCTGACAGCTGGTGCTTAAAGCTAGTGAGGGAGGTAAGAGTCTCCAGCTTCAGAGATTTTTGCTGTTCGTTCCAGTCACTGGCAGCAGAGAACTGGAAGGAGAGGCGGCCAAAGGAAGAATTGGCTTTGGGAGTGATCAGTGAGATATACCTGCTGGAGCGCGTGCTACGGGTGGGTGCTGCTATGGTGACCAGTGAGCTGAGATAAGGCGGGGCTTTACCTAGCAGAGACTTGTAGATGACCTGGAACCAGTGGGTTTGGCGACGAATATGAAGCGAGGGCCAGCCAACGAGATCATACAGGTCGCAGTGGTGGGTAGTATATGGGGCTTTGGTGACAAAACGGATGGCATTGTGATAGACTGCATCCAATTTGTTGAGTAGAGTGTTGGAGGCTATTTTGTAAATGACATCGTCGAAGTCGAGGATCGGTAGGTGGGTCAGTTTTACGAGGGTATGTTTGGCAGCATGAGTGAAGGATGCTTTGTTGCAAAATAGGAAGCCAATTCTAGATTTAATTTTGGATTGGAGATGCTTAATGTGAGTCTGGAAGGAGGGTTTACAGTCTAACCAGACACCTAGGTATTCGTAGTTGTCCACATATTCTAAGTCAGAACCATCCAGAGTAGTGATGCTGGACGGGCGGGCAGGTGCGGGCAGCGATCAGTTGAAGAGCATGCATTTAGTTTTACTTGTATTTAAGAGCAGTTGGAGGCAACGGAAGGAGAGTTATATGGCATTGAAGCTCATCTGGAGGTTAGTTAACACAGTGTCCAACGAAGGGCCAGAGGTATACAGAATGGTGTCGTCTGCGTAGAGGTGGATCAAAGAATCACCAGCAGCGAGAGCGACATCCTTGATGTATACAGAGAAGAGAGTCGGACTGAGAATTGAACGCTGTGGCACCCCCATAGAGACTGCCAGAGGTCCGGACAACAGGCCCTCCGATTTAACACACTGAACTCTATCAGAGAAGCAGTTGGTGAAACAGGCGAGGCAATCATTTGAGAAACCAAGGCTGTTGAGTTTGCCGATAAGAATGTTGTGATAGACGGAGTCGAAAGCCTTGGCCAGGTCGATGAATACGACTGCACAGCAATGTCTCTTATCGATGGCGGTTATGATATCGTTTAGGACCTTGAGCGTGGCTGAGGTGAACCCAAGACCAGCTCTGAAACCAGATTGCATAGCGGAGAAGGTACGGTGAGATTTGAAATGGTCGGTAATCTGTTTGTTAACTTGGCTTTCAAAGGTCTGTAGCAGTTTGGGTCTAGAGTGTCTCCCCCTTTGAAGAGGGGGATGACCGCGGCAGCTTTCCAAACTATGGGAATCTCAGACGATACGAAAGAGAGGTTGAACAGGGTAGTAATAGGGGTTGCAATAATTTCATCAGATAATTTTAGAAAGAGAGGGTCCAGATTGTCTAGCCCGGCTGATTGGAGGGGTCCAGATTTTGCCGCTTTTTCAGAACATCAGCTATCTGGATTTGGGTGAAGGAGAAGTGGGGGAGGTTTGGGCGAGTTTGCTGTGGGGAGTGCAGGGCTGTTGACCGGGGTAGGGGTAGCCAGGTGGAAAGCATGGCCAGCCGTAGAAAAATGCTTATTGAAATTCTCAATTATTGTGGATTTATCGGTAGGGACAGTGTTTCCTAGCCTTAGTGCAGTGGGCAGCTGGGAGGAGGTGCTCTTATTCTCCATGGACTTTACAGTGTCCCAGAACTTTTTTGAGTTTGTACTACAGGATGCAATTTTCTGTTTGAGAAAGCTAGCCTTAGCTTTCCTAAATGCCTGTGTATATTGGTTCCTAACTTCCCTAAAAAGTTGCATATCACGGGGGCTATTTGATGCTAATGCAGAACGCCACAGGATGTTTTTCTGCTGGTCAAGGGCAGACAGGTCTGGAGTTAACCAAGGGCTATATCTATTCCTAGTTCTACATTCTTTGAATGGAGCATGCTTATTTAAGATGGTGAGTACGGCACTTTTAAAGAATAACCAGGCATCCTCTACTGACGGGATGAGGTCAATGTCATTCCAGGATACCCTGGCCAGGTCAATTAGAAAGGCCTGTTGGCAGAAGAGAATGTGAAATGTCAGAATAATAGTAGAGAGAATGACTTATTTCAGCTTTTATTTCTTTCATCACCTTCCCAGTGGGTCAGAAGTTTACATACACTCAATTAGTATTTGGTAGCATTGCCTTTACATTGTTTAACTTGGGCCAAACGGTTTGGATAGCCTTCCACAAGCTTCCACCAATAAGTTGGGTAAATTTTGGCCCATTCCTCCTGACAGAGTTGGTGTAACTGAGTCAGGTTTGTAGGCCTCCATGTTCGCACACACTTTTTCAGTTATGCCCACACATTTTCTATGGGATTGAGGTCAGGGCTTTGTGATGGCCACTCCAATACCTTGACTTTGTTGTCCTTAAGCCATTTTGCCACAACTTTGGAAGTATGCTTAGGGTCATTGTCCACTTGGAAGACCCATTTGCTGCCAAGCTGCAACTTCCTGACTGATGTCTTGAGATGTTGCTTCAATATATCCACATAATTTTCTTCCCTCATGATGCCATCTATTTTGTGAAGTGCACCAGTCCCTCCTGCAGCAAAGCACCCTCAAAACATGATGCTGCCACGCCCGTGCTTCACGGTTGGGATGGTGTTCTTCAGCTTGCAAGCCTCCCCCTTTTTCCTCCAATTATAACGATGGTCTTTATGGCCATTATGGCCATTTTTGTTTCATCAGGCCAGAGGACATTTCTTCAAAAAGTATGGTCTTTGTCCCCATATGCAGTTGCAAACCGTATTCTGGCTTTTTTATGGCGGTTTTGGAGCAGTGGCTTCTTCCTTGCTGAGCGGCCTTTCAGGTTATGTTGATATAGAACTCGTTTTACTGTGGATATAGATACTTCTGTACCTGTTTCCTCTAGCATTTTCACAAGGTCCTTTGCTGTTGTTCTGGAATTGATTTGCACTTTTCGCTCCAAAGTACGTTCATCTCTAGGAGGCAGAACGCGTCTCCTTCCTGAGTGATATAACGGCTGCGTGGTCCCATGGTGTTTATACTTGCGTACTATTGTTTGTGCAGATGAATGTGGTACTTTCAGGCGTTTGGAAATTGCTCCCAAGGATGAACTAGACTTGTGGAGGTCTACAAATTATTTTCTGAGGTCTTGGCTGATTTCTTTTGATTTTCCCATGATGTCAAGCAAAGAGGCACTGAGTTTGAAGGTAGACGTTGAAATACATCCACGTGTACACCTCCAATTGATTCAAATGATGTCAATCAGCCTATCAGAAGCTTCTAAAGCCTTGACCTCATTTTCTGGACTTGTCCAAGCTGTTTAAAGGCACAGTCAACTTAGTGTATGTAAACTTCTGACCCACTGGAATTGTGATACAGTGATATAAGTGAAATAATCTGTCTGTAAACAATTGTTGGAAAAATTACTTGTGTCATGCACAAAGTAGATGTCCTAACCGACTTGTCAAAACTATAGTTTGTTAACAAGACATTTGTGGAGTGGTTGAAAAACGAGTTTTAATGACTCCAACCTAAGTGTATGTAAACTTCCGACTTCAGTTGTATATCTTAACATTACTTTGTCAGGTAAAGACTCTAAATCAAAGCTCAAGAGAACAGACTGTGTCACCTCTGTTTCACCATGCTCTCGGCTGGGTCTGCGTCAACCCAAACGGTGGGCTTCACAAACACCAGGAATTTTCAACTTCAATTGCTCCACAAGACAAAAATGTTAAATAACTTCACACCTTTTAGAGGGTTAAGGTTCCCACACAGCCATATTTCCATGTTACAGCACTTGTTAATGGAAGACAGAGTTGACAACCTGTTATAAATTAGCTATCAAAGCATCTCCGAACACCTGTGTGTAGTGGAAGAAGGACGCCAGAATAGTTTTGTAATTGAAAAATACTGTCGGGTGCGACTGTGTTAAAACCGATTAAAACAGTGTACAGTATGTGTATATTTTTGCATTTGTGAAATTATTTTGATATGATATGAATGTAGAGGGCTTTTATGTTTACAAACCGTATCGCAAACGGGGATTATTAACGTTTTCTAAATGGTAAAAAATAGCATTTAGATTGTAGTTCCCATGGAGCCTGCTGTGGTCAATATGTTCAGCTGAGAACCCAAGACGGGGGAAGCTGTGGGCCCCCTTGGGCCCCCTTGGGCCCTCGACAGCTAGGTTCCCACTAGATGGGCAAGTGGCAAAGTCAAAATTGGCTACACTAAAAATGTATGAAAACAAAATGTAGCTTTTGGTCTTAATTTAAGGTTGGGGTTAGATATCAGGTTAATGGTGGTGTTAATGTTAGGGTTAAGTTTAAAATCTGATTTCAAGATGAGAAATAGTAGAAATAGACGGAGTTTAGACTGCCACTTCCCCAGATTGTAACAACCCTGACAGTCTCATGTGCTACAACTCCCTAACACTAGGTGTCAGTATGCACACATGTTTACAAATGTGTACATTCCTTCAGTATGAGCAAAGGCTGGAAGCTGGTTGGAAGTGGAAATGTTTGTGGTTTGTCGTGGCAACAATGCATAAGAACGAATGTGAGACAATTTCAGTGTCTTATGGTACGAAGGAAAGTACCTGACTGGAAAAACGTTATCAAAAGTAGTGAAAACTGTAAGGCTTTCAAGAACTGTAATATGGACAGATTATTTTGAGGTCTGATGCCTTTAATATACACTTATTGCCTTTGGTAAGAGTACACATTACTCTTTATGAAGCATATGAACTAAAACATGACATATTGTAGGCTGTAATCATGATGTCAGCTATATTGAGTGAGAGAATCCACAGCACACCATATCTAAGTAAGTAAGCATTTCATTGTAAGGTGTCACCTGTTGTATTTGGTGCATGTGACTAATACGATTTGATTTGATTTGATCTACCTTTAGGCCATGTCCAAGACACATGAATCTCTGTTTCAAATCAAACCAAATCAATTTTAATTTGTCACATGCGCCGAATACAACAGGTGTAGACCTTACAGTGAAATGCTTACTTACAAGCCCTTAATCGACAATGCAGTTTTAAGAAAAATACCCCCCACTCCAAAAAAATCAATAAAAGTAACAAATAATTAAAGAGCAGCAGTAAAAAAAAAAAAATATTATTTGATGCAATACCTTTACTCTCCAATTGATTTGCAGTGCTAGCTCATACCACGGTCATCCTGGGGCAAGAAACAAAGGATGAGTAGGATGGTGGGGACTAGGTGGTGGAGGAGGTGGCAGATTGGGTACCTGCCTGGTGAAACTGAGATGTATTATACATGTGATGAGAGTTGACAGTTCTGCGTGTGTGACAAATAGCCATCAGTTTTAACTCCAAGAGCTGTAGACTGTACATGGGGATGGGGATAGTTTCTGGGCCACTGATGTCAAACATCCCTCTATCGCTTGACTACAAGTACCCCTAGTGATATGACGTCTATTGTGGCCTAGGTTTGCCTTACACACGTTTGATTAGTGAGGTATTACAAATCTATCGCTGAACGTTGCTTTTAGTTTGGGTATTGATGGGGGATCCTCCAATCAAACTGATAGGAATATTTAATCAAGGTAAAGTTGAAGTCGTTAAAACTCGTTTTTCAACCACTCCACAAATTTCTTGTTAACAAACTATCGTTTTGGCAAGTCGGTTAGGACATCTACTTTGTGCATGACACAAGTAATTTTTCCAACAATTCTTTACAGACAGATGATTTCACTTATAATTCACTGTATCAAAATTCCAGTGGGTCAGAAGTTTACATACACTAAGTTGACTGTGCCTTTAAACAGCTTGGAAAATTCCAGAAAATGAGGTCAAGGCTTTAGAAGCTTCTGATAGGCTAATTGACATCATTTGAGTCAATCGGAGGTGTACCTGTGGATGTATTTCAAGGCCTACCTTCAAACTCAGTGCCTCTTTGCTTGACATCATGGGAAAATCAAAAGAAATCTGCCAAGACCTCAGAAAAAAAATTGCAGACCTCCACAAGTCTGGTTCATCCTTGGGAGCAATTTCCAAACGCCTGAAGGTACCACATTCATCTGTATAAACAATAGTACGCAAGTATAAACACCATGGGACCACGCAGCCGTCATACCGCTCAGGAAGGAGACACATTCTGTCTCCTAGAGATGAACGTACTTTGGTGCGAAAAGTGCAAATCAGTCCCAGAACAACAGCAAAGGACCTTGTGAAGATGCTGGAGGAAGCAGGTACAAAAGTATCTATATCCACAGTAAAACGAGTCTTATATCGATATAACCTGAAAGGCCGCTCAGCAAGGAAGAAGCCACTGCTCCAAAACCGCCATAAAAAAGACAGGCTATGGCTGGCAACTGCACATGGGGACAAAGATCGTACTTTTTACTTGGATTAAATGTCAGGAATTGTGAAAAACTGAGTTGAAATGTATTTGGCTAAGGTGTATGTAAACTTCCGACTTCAACTGTATATTGCTAGGTTTCAATGCAATTTGCGTCAGATTTACATGCAAGTATTCTAAAAATGTGTTCCCACCAGAGATGTTTCCATCAAACTGCATTTTTGCAGATAGAAGTCTGTGCGTGATGACCTAGTGCACATACAAATAACTTATGAGGTTATATAAAAGTTCTATGGTTTTCCATCGCATTGTCAACTCTACTGATGGTTTTGTCACAAAAACTGTTGTGTTATACAGCAAATGTACCCACTCTGGTCTTGGCATGTGCGCTCTAGCCAACAGCTCGCAGATACAGTGCAGGTAGGCTACCTACATTATGAGATGATGATAAGAGCAATATCATTTTGCATTTGTCAAATGGCAGCCAAGCATCGATCATCATGTCACCAGAATATGACCCTCGATATTTATTGGAAAGGAGCTTCAAGCTCATCACCTTGCCCACTCAGCACGTGACATCCATGGATGTCGAATTATGGGCGATATCAGGTACCGTCCGTTGTGGCCGCTATTTCGTCCCAAAATAATCATCCCAAAGGTGGAGGGGTTGGGGGGGGGACACAATGCTTAGTCCGGGTAGCCATTTGATTAGCTGTTCAGGAGTCTTATGGCTTGGGGGTAAAAGCTGTTGAGAAGACTTTTGGTCTTAGACTTGACGTTCCGGTAACGCTTCCCATGCGGTAGCATGGGGTGACTGGAGTCTTTGACAATTTTTATGGCCTTCCTCTGACACCGCCTGGTGTAGCCCCAGTGATGTACTGGGCCGTACGCACTACCCTCTGTAGTGCTTTGTGGTCGGAGTGATGCCCACTGTAGTGCTTTGCGGCAGTGATGCAACCAGTCAGGGTGCTCTTGATTTTGCAGTTGTAGAACCTTTTGATGATCTGAGGGCCCATGCCAAATCGTTTTAGTTTCCTGAGGGGGAATAGGCTTTGTTGTGCCCTCATCACGACTGTTTTGGTGTGTTTGGACCATGTTAGTTTGTTGGTGATGTGGACACCAAGGAACTTGAAGCTCTCAACCTGCTCCACTACAGCCCCATTGATGAGAATGGGGCGTGCTCAGTCCTCCTTTTCCTGTAGTCCACAATCATCTCCTTTGTCTTGATTATGTTGAGTGATAGGTTGTTATTCTGGCACCAGCCGGCCAGGTCGACAAGACAGCCTATAGGCTGTCTTGTCGTTGTCTGTGATCAGGCCTACCACTGTTGTGTCGTCTGCAAACTTAATGATGGTGTTGTAGTCGTGCCTGGTCATGCAGTCGTGGGTGAACATGGAATACAGGAGGGGACTGAGCACGCACCCCTGAGGGGCTCCAGTGTTGAGGATCAGTGTGGTAGATGGGTTGTTTCCTACCCTCACCACATTGAGCACTATGGTGTTGAACGCTGAGCTGTAGTCAATGAATAGCATTCTCATGTAGGTGTTCCTTTTGTCCAGGTGGGAAAGGGCAGTGTGGAGTGCAATAGAGATTGCATCATCTGTGGATGTGTTAGGCGCCCGTAAAACTGCTGCCATTCCTTCCGCCGCCATCTTGAGATCCATGAAAATAATGATATATTGCATAGCCTATATTGATTAAATTATAGTTGCTTCATGGAAATGTCCACAATAAAACATTCATACAATATTAATAGTTTTTTGACAAATTTAGCAAGTCAAGTTGTCAGATGTTCTGACAGAATATGAGTGAAAATGGCCTGTAATCTTATGGGTGCACAATTTCACAACTAAATGTATAACTATTTGAGTTACCTTATTTTAACTACCAATTTACTTCTGTGACAACGTTCCTGCGCAAGTGCTAGGGGGACAAAAGACTTTGAGCCATTCGCACCATTTGCTCCTCTCGCGACCACACAGAAGCAACACAGCACAGCACCGACTTTCAATAACATGAGGACAAGCGAGAGTGGAGACTGTAAGTACATCCTGAGGAGCTGCCCAGAGCATGTGCTGGGGTCAACAGTTGTGTCACCAAAAATTGCCTGGAAGCTGTTCATTAGTGACAACATCATTGACGAGGTCTTAAAGTGTACAATTTTAGAAGGACGGAGAATCGCGACAGCAAAAGGGACAGAGTGGAGAGAGGTCAACAAAGAGGAACTAAAGGCCTTCATTAGTTTAACCCTCCTCGCCAGCATGGAGAAAAGGTGGGATGTCTCCACACAGGAGCTATTTTTGGATCCACTGCAGAATCCAATGTATAAGGCCACCACGTCGGTCGGAAGATATGAAGATATCCCTCGCTACCTGAGGCTTGATGACAAGAGGATCAGAGTGTTCAGAGAGGCAACGGACCACCTGGCAGCCTTCCAGTATGTGTGGGACATTTTCCTTGCAAACTGTAGAGGAAGGTTCATCCCCAGCGACTGCATCACAGTAACTGAGCAGCTTTCCTCCTGATGTGACGCTTGGCATTCCGTCCAAAGAGTTCAATCTTGGTTTCATCAAACCAGAGAATCTTGTTTCTCATGGTCTGAGAGTCCTTTAGGTGCCTTTTGGCAAACTCCAAGTGGGCTGTCATGCTCCTTTTACTGAGGAGTGGCTTTCGTCTGGCCACTCTACCATAAAGGGCTGATTGTTGGAGTGCTGCAGAGATGGTTGTCCTCCTGGAAGGTTCTCGCATCTCCACAGAAGAAATAAGGCATTGGAAAGATGTGGGGTGAAGAAAGAGAGCCAGGGCTAGAAGAGGAAGAGGTGCCAGCTCTGCCCAAGTGCAAAGGTTAGAAAAGTCAGCTGCTGGTGTTCTCAGTGCAACAAACAAATCTGCAAAGAGCACAGTCACATGCTTGCGGTTTGTGACAAACGCATGGACTAAGACAGCATAAGTAAACATCACACACACGCACACTTTGTTCCTTTTAGTGTTCATGTTTTCTAAATTCACAATTGTTACTGTTGTTTATATTGATGACGAACATTGGATTTTCAAATAAATGTTTAGAAATATTGTAAAACATACCAAAGGTGGTTTTGTTTTGTCCTTCACATTAAAAGGACCTATATACTAGGCGGTGTCAGAGGAAGGACCAAAAAAGCGGTACTGGAGCGCCAAGTCTAGGTACTGGAACACAAGTCAAGTCTCCTTAATAGCTTCTACCCCCAAGCCTTAATAGCTTCTACCCCCAACTGCTGAAAAATTCATTAATCAAATGGCCACGGGGACGATTTACCCCCTGTATATAGCGTGTGAAATCGGATGGCCTGTTGTCCGGGCCTCTGGTAGTCTCTATGGGGGTGCCACAGGGTTCAATTCTTGGGCCAACTCTTTTCTCTGTATACATCAATGATGTCGCTCTTGCTGCTAGTGAGTCTCTGATCCACCTCTACACAGACGACACCATTCTGTATACTTCTGGTCCTTCTTTGGACACTGTGTTAACAACCCTCCAGACGAGCTTCAATGCCATATAACTCTCCTTCCGTGGCCTCCAACTGCTCTTAAATACAAGTAAAACTAAATGCATGCTCTTCAACTGATCGCTGCCTGCACCTGCCCGCCCGTCCAACATCACTACTCTGGACGGTTCTGACAACTACAAATACCTAGGTGTCTGGTTAGACTATAAGCTCTCCTTCCAGACTCACATCAAACATCTCCAATCCAAAGTTAAATCTAGAATTGGCTTCCTATTTCGCAACAAAGCATCCTTCACTCATGCTGCCAAACATACCCTCGTAAAACTGACCATCATCAACTTCGGCGATGTCATTTACAAAATAGCCTCCAATACCCTACTCAATAAATTGGATGCAGTCTATCACAGTGCCATCCGTTTTGTCACCAAAGCCCCATATACTACCCACCACTGCGACCTGTACGCTCTCGTTGGCTGGCCCTCGCTTCATACTCATCGCCAAACCCACTGGCCAGGTCATCTACAAGACCCTGCTAGGTAAAGTCCCCCCTTATCTCAGCTCACTGGTCACCATAGCAGCACCCACCTGTAGCACGCGCTCCAGCAGGTATATCTCTCTGGTCACCCCTAAAGCCAATTCCTCCTTTGGCCGTCTCTCCTTCCAGTTCTCTGCTGCCAATGACTGGAACGAACTACAAAAATCTCTGAAACTGGAAACACTTATCTCCCTCACTAGCTTTAAGCACCAGCTGTCAGAGCAGCTCACAGATCACTGCACCTGTACATAGCCCATCTATAATTTAGCCCATACAACTACCCCTTCCCCTACTGTATTTATGTATTTGTTTTGCTCCTTTGCACCCAATTATTTCTATTTCTACTTTGCACTTTCTTCCACTGCAAATCTACTATTCCAGTGTTTTACTTGCTATATTGTATTTACTTTGCCACCATGGCCTTTTTTGCCTTTACCTCCCTTATCTCACCTCATTTGCTCACATTTTATATAGACTTATTTTTCTACTGTATTATTGACTGTATGTTTGTTTTACTCCATGTGTAACTCTGTGTTGTTGTATGTGTCGAACTGCTTTGCTTTATCTTTGCCAGGTCGCAATTGTAAATGAGAACTTGTTCTCAACTTGCCTACCTGGTTAAATAAAGGTGAAATAAAAAAAAAATAAAAAAAAATATAGCCTCATATTCAGCTCATGTGACAAATAAAAGGTCATTTGGGATGCTCTGGATTGACGTGTACGAAAGCGTTCCTGTTCCCGCCAATATCCAGCAACTTTGCACAGCCATTGAAGAGGCAGATACCTTAAAAAAAAGGTATCTGTATTCCAAGTCATGTGAAATCCGTAGATTAGGGCCTAATACATTTATTTCAATTTACTGATTTCCTTAAATGAGCTGTAACTCAGTAAAATCTTTGAAATTGTTGCATGTTGCGTTTTATATTTTTCTTCAGTATAGAAATCTAACTAGCTATCATAGTTTGTGAGAAAGGGACATTAATAAACCACCAAGAAGGGGAGTTAAGGACAATCAGTTGGTCAAATTAATGTAGCTAACTACTGCTGGTGATTATCTAGTCATTGGTGTGTGTGTGTGTGTGTGTGTGTGTGTGTGTGTGTGTGTGTGTGTGTGTGTATGTATGTGTGTGTGTGTGTGTGTGTGTGTGTATGTGTGTGTGTGTGTGTGTGTGTGTGTGTGTGTGTGTGTGTGTGGCGCTAACTAACATTAGTTATGTAGCTAGCTAGCTAAAGTTAGCAAACTTTTTTTACTCCAGCAGCGTTAGCTACTCTGGCTACTTAACGTTAGCTACTCTGGGTGACGTTACCTGCAGTCAGATGCTTCATAGCTAGTAAACAAGGCGGGAAAGCATAGTTAGATGGTTTGCTAACTAGCTTGCTGTAGTTATCCAACGATCATAGTTCGCTAGCTAGCTCGTAAGAGGGGCTAAATATAGCGCTAAGAGAGGGGAATATGGTTGGCTAAATTGACCTACTGTTGGTGCGCCAGCATGCACTTTTATGCCTAGATACATTTGATTACTGCACCATTTGTATTAGTTTGTTAGTTAGTCAAACATGTTTTAAGTGCGCAAAATCATGAATCAGGTCCACATTTTGTTAAAACTTTCATCCCCTCTGTGTGTGTGTGTGTGTGTGTGTGTGTGTGTGTGTGTGTGTGGCGCTAACTAACATTAGTTATGTAGCTAGCTAGCTAAAGTTAGCAAACTTTTTTTACTCCAGCAGCGTTAGCTACTCTGGCTACTTATTAACGTTAGCTACTCTGGGTGACGTTACCTGCAGTCAGATGCTACATAGCTAGTAAACAAGGCGGGAAAGCATAGTTAGATGGTTTGCTAACTAGCTTGCTGTAGTTATCCAACGATCATAGTTAGCTAGCTAGCTCGTAAGAGGGGCTAAATATAGCGCTAAGAGAGGGGAATATGGTTGGCTAAATTGACCTACTGTTGGTGCGCCAGCATGCACTTTTATGCCTAGATACATTTGATTACTGCACCATTTGTATTAGTTTGTTAGTTAGTCAAACATGTTTTAAGTGCGCAAAATCATGAATCAGGTCCACGTTTTGTTAAAACTTTCATCCCCTCTGTGTGTGTGTGTGTGTGTGTGTGTGTGTGTGTGTGTGTGTGTGTGTGTGTGTGTGTGTGTGTGTGTGTGTGTGTGTGTGTGTGTGTGTGTGTGTGAGCACTGAAGAATGCAGTTCCAAACTGAGAGAGCTGTGCATTCCATTACCAGAGTTTTGTTAGGCTGTGATGAACTTCACTTTATTACTGAGTGACAACTGTAATATCTAGCTAGTGATATTATCATACCAGTGGCATAAATGTTAACTGTCAATAAGTCACTTAATGGTGAGCCATGGAATAATTCAAAATGTATATTTTGTCAGGCTGGATGTTTGAAATATGTGTTTGTGATTTGAGTCATGCTTCTTCAGTAATAGAATAAAGACTATTAGCACTTGAATGTTGTAAATAAATAATGTGTGTAGATACTGGAGTGATGTATGATTGTTAATAAAAAAAAATCATAGACCATTTTTTTTATACTGTGTCCATGTGTATGCAAGTACGTTAAATGAAACAACAACCTGAAAAATGTATTTTCAACTTTCAACCAAAACCGAATGTAGATGGACGTCTTTATATAGTCGTTTTTTTTCAACAACGTTAAAAAATACATATTTTCAATGATATGAAAAATACGTCTTTTCAACTTTCAACCAAAACCGAGCGTAGATTGGAAATCGAGCCTATTCGTCTTTTCAACTGCATTTTGCTAGGTGGTTACAGATTCACCACCCTTTGAAGTTCGTCATAACTTATTTAATAAATAGCCTAATAAACTGCATGGTTTTCCGAGTCATAGTGGGAGGACCACAAAAAGATCCCACCGTGTCAAACAAACAAACTGTCCTGCCGGCATTTATACAATTGTACAGGCATTTTCATCAGCCCAGGCGTGACTTTTTTCAAGTAATTAATCTTAATGAAATGGTCGGATGGAAACCAATGACTTATGTAAACCCTGGATTGCTGATGCTGTGTATTGGCCATTGAGAGGCTTTGTAGCCAGCGGTCGGCCATATTGGTACTCCCCAGTAGGAGCAGTCCTACATTGGAATGAATGGAATTCTACAGTAGATCAATTAAATGTTTCAAGGGCAAATTGCACGTATTTAAGTATTTTGTTGTTGTAGTGGGGACAGCAACATTAATATTCTCTAAAAAAGATATTTGTTCCTATTTATTTTTGTTTAGCTCACACAATATAATTTAAAAGTATTCATTAAGGTGTCTGTAATATAATAAATGTGTCATAAACTAATGTAGATACATTTACATTTACATTTTAGTCATTTAGCAGACGCTCTTATCCAGAGCGACTTACAGTAGTGAATGCATACATTTCATTTCATACATTTTTTTTCTTTCCTGTAATGCACTTTATATAGCTTCCAAAAGTACCAAGATGGCTGCGCAGTGGCTTCAGTCATCCAGGGTTTATACACATCATTGATGGAAATGTGGTTTATGACATTGTATACAGTACATTGGAATGTCCTCCACCGTGGATGCTGAGATGCATGGTTTCACAAGCTGCGTTTATTCTTGGCTGTATTGATTTCAAGTACTGGCTCTGTGTGCCTTTTGACTGTAGGTCTAGCTGAGATTACTTGAGTTGCTTTCCAAGTGATGCATTCAAAGCCTGAGTCAGATGCAAAATAAGCGTGTGTGTGTGTGTGTGTGTGTGTGTGTGTGTGTGTGTGTGTGTGTGTGTGTGTGTGTGTGTGTGTGTGTGTGTGTGTGTGTGTGTGTGTGTGCGTGTCCTGCTATCTGTGTGTTCCTATCTGTACAGGAAGTGGGGGAGGGGACAAGTCAGATGTGATTAATATTGTAGTCGCTTCACAGAACATGATGCATCGCACGCCTCAGAAAATACAAATGGTACGGACCTATTGGACCCATTCTACACAGTGATGAAGTACTGTATCCAGTGTCCACTGGAATGTCTGCACTCTGTAGTTCAGGGGTTAGTCCAGGGGTTCCCAAACTTTCTCACTCGGGGTCCCTACTTCCAGCATTGGGCAACATTCCGTTCCCCCGCCATGTCTATTTCTATAGGCACAAGCACTATTCATGACACAAACTGTTCACAACCCTCTTGTTGGTGGAGAGAATTTTGCAGGTTTAAAGCTTATTTCCTGCAACTCTATGTAGCCGTTTTAAAGCAATTCTATACATCTTCTGACCTACCTGTGTCCAGTGGTGTAAAGTACTTAAGTAAAAATACTTTAAAGTACTACTTAAGAAGTTTTTTGGGTATCTGTACTTTACTATTTATAGTTTTGACAAATTTTACTCCGCTATGTTGTTAAATAAAATAATGTACTTTTTAATCCATACATTTTCACAGACATCCAGAAGTACTCGTTGCATTTTGACAGTAAAATTGTCCAATTCACACACTTATCAAGAGAACATCCCCGGTCATCCCTACTGCCTCTGATCTGGTGGACTCACTAAACAGAACTGTTCCGTTTGTTAGAGTGTTGGAGTGTGCCCGTAGCTATCTGTAAAAAAAAACTATTCTGGTTTGCTCCATATAAGAATTTTGAAGTGATCCACTCTTCTG
Source organism: Salmo salar (assembly GCF_965601325.2). Taxonomy (NCBI): domain Eukaryota; kingdom Metazoa; phylum Chordata; class Actinopteri; order Salmoniformes; family Salmonidae; genus Salmo; species Salmo salar. The sequence continues at coordinate 9,988,470 of NC_138291.1, forward strand.
GGAAGTAGATGCTAAACTACAGGACTGTTTTTGCTAGCACAGACTGGAATATGTTCCAGGATTCTTCCGATGCATTGAGAAGAACACCACATCAGTCATTGGCTTTATCAATAAGTGCATTGAGGACGTCGTCCCCACAGTGACTGTATGTACATACCAGAATCAGAAGATATGGATTACAGGCAACATTCGCACTGAGCTAAAGGGTAGAGCTGCCACTTTCAAGGTGAGGGACCTGCTGTGCCCTCAGACGAACCATCAAGCGCCAATACAGGACTAAGATTGAATTGTCCTACACCGACTCCGATGCTCGTTGGATGTGGCAGGGCTTGGAAACAATTACAGACAACAAAGGGAAGCACAGCCGCGAGCTGCCCAGTGACACGAGCCTACCAGACAAGCTAAATCACTTCTATGCTCGCTTCGAGGCAATCAACACTGAGTCATGCATGAGAGCATCAGCTGTTCTGGACGACTGTGTGATCAAGCTCTCCGCAGCCGACGTGAGTAAAACTTTTAAACAAATCAACATTCAAAAGGCCGCTGGGCCAGACGGATTACCAGGACGTGTGCTCCGGGCATGTGCTGAACTACTGGCAGGTGTCTTCACTGACATTTTCAACATGTCCCTGATTGAGTCTGTAATACCAACATGTTTCAAGCAGACCACCATAGTCCCTGTGCCCAAGAGCACTAAGGTAACCTGTCTAAATGACTACAGCACTCACGTCCATAGCCATGAAGTGATTTGAAAGGCTGGTAATAGCTCACATTACCACCATTATCCCAGAAACCCTAGACCCACTCCAATTTGCATACGGCTCAAATAGATCCACAGATGATGCAATCTCTATTGCACTCCACACTGCCCTTTCCCACCTGGTCAAAAGGAACACCTACGTGAGAATGCTATTCATTGACTACAGCTCAGCATTCAACACCATAGTGCCCTCAAAGCTCATCACTAAGCTAAGGATCCTGGAACTAAACACCTCCCTCTGCAACTGGATCCTGGACTTCCTGATGGGCCGCCCCCAGCTGGTGAGGGTTAGATAGTAAAACATCCGCCATGCTGATCCTCAAGACTGGAGCCCCTCAGAGGTGTGTTCTCAGTCCCCTCCTGTACTCCCTGTTCTACCACGACTGCATGGCCGGGCACGACTCCAACACCATCATTAAGTTTGCAGACGACACAACAGCGATCACAGACAACAACAAAACAGCCTATAGGGAGGATGTCAGAGACCTGGTCGGCTGGTGCCAGAATAACAACCTATCACTCAACGTAATCAAGACAAGGGAGATGATTGTGGACTACGGGAAAAAGAGGACTGAGCACATCTCCATTCTCATCGATGGGGCTGTAGTGGAGCAGGTTGAGAGCTTCAAGTTCCTTGGTGTCCACATCACCAACAAATTAGAATGGTCCGAACACACCAAGACAGTCGTGAAGAGGGCACAACAAAACCTATTCCCCCTCAGGAGACTAAAAAGATTTGGCATGGGTCCTCAGATCCTCAAAAGATTCTACAACTGCAACATCGAGAGCATCCTGACTGGTTGCATCACTGCCTGGTATGGCAACTGCTCGGCCTCTGACCGCAAGGCACTACAGAGGGTAGTGCGTACGGCCCAGTACATCACTGGGGCTAAGCTGCATGCCATCCAGGACCTCTACACTAGGTGGTGTCAGAGGAAAGCCCAAAGAATTGTCAAAGATCCCAACCACCCCAGTCTGTTCTCTCTGCTACCGCATGGCAAGCGATACCGGAGCGCCAAGTCTAGGACCAAAAGGCTTCTCAACAGCTTTTACCCCAACAGCTTTTACCCACCAAAAGCCATAAGACTCCTGAACAGGTAATCAAATCGCTACCCGGACTATTTGCATTGTGTCCCGCCACCCCCCCGCCGCATCCCCTTTTTTACGCGCTACTCTCTGTTTATCATCTGTGCATAGTAACTTTAACTATACGGTCATGTACATATTACCACTATTAGCCCGACTAACCGGTGCCCCTGCACATTGACTCTGTACCACCTGTATATGTCATTTTACTTATTATTTTTTTATTTCTTTACTTATCTATTGTTTACCTAATACCTATTTTTTACTTAAAAATTGCACTGTTGGTTAGGGATTGTAATTCATTGCATTTCACTGTAAGTTCTGTTGTATTCGTGTTGTATTCGGCGCACATGACAAATAAACGTTGATTTGATTTGATTTCCACTAGATGTTGGAACATTGCTGCGGGGACTTCCATTCAGCCACAAGAGCATTAGTGAGGTTGAGCACTTATGTTGGGTGATTAGGCCTGGCTCACAGTCGGCGTTCCAATTCATCCCAAAGGTGTTCGATGGGATTGAGGTCAGGACTCTGTGCAGGCCATTAAGGTTCTTCCACACTGATCTCAACAAACAATTTCTGTATGAACCTCACTTTGTGCACTGGCGCATTGTCATGCTGAAACAGGAAAGAGCCTTCCCCAAACTGTTGCCACAAAGTTGGAAGCACAGAATCATCTAGAATTTCATTGTATTCTGTAGCGTTAAGATTTTCCTTCACTGGAACTAAGGAGCCTAGCCTGAACCATAAAAAACTGCCCCAAACCATTATTCCTCCTCCACCAAACTTTACAGTTGGTTCTATGCATTGGGGCAGGTAGCATTCTTCTGGCATCTGCCAAACCCAGATTCGTCCATTGGACTGCCAGATGCTGAAATGTGATTCATCACTCCACAGAACGCATTTCCACTGCTCCAGAGTCCAAAGGCGGAGAGCTTTACACCACTCCAACTGAAGCTTGGCATTGCGCAGGGTGATCTTAGGCTTGTGTGCGGCTGCTCGGTCGTGGAAACCCATTTCATGAAGCTCCCGTCGAACTGTTCTTGTGCTGATGTTGGTAGGGAGATTTGCAACCATGGACAGAGGATTTTTACGCGCTGCGCGCTTCAGTACTCAGCGGCTCCGTTCTGTGGGCTTGTGTGGCCTACCACCTCGCGGCTGAGCCATTGTTGCTCCTAGATGTTTCCACAGCACTTATAGTTGACCCGGGGCAGCTTTAGCAGGGCAGAAACTTGACAAACTGACTTGTTGGAAAGGTAGCATCCTATGAGAGGAGCCACTTTTAAAGTCACTGAGCTCTTCAGTAAGACCGTGCTACTGCTAATGTTTGTCTATGAAGATTGCATGGCTGTGTGCTCAATTTTATACACCTGTCAGCAACGGGTTTGGCTGAAATAGCCGAATCCACTAATTTGAAGTGGTGTCCACATACTTGTGTGTATGTGTGGTCTATGGTATTCAAACTATAGTTTCCCAACTGTCCACTGACCCTCAGTTGTATGCACACGGGAGCTATGCATTGTGGGTTAACCAGCCTCCCTGCTGCAAGCCTGGTTTATGGAACCTAATTCACACTTCAATTTCATCATCAGCTCACTTGGCCTAAATGGGGAGAGAGAGAGAGCGAGAGATCAGCTAGTGATGGGTGATGTGTGTGTGTGTGTGCATCTTTACGAGTTCATTTGTGCGCATGTTGAGCACATTTTCTTGTTGATGGGCACAGAGAACTTTATGACGTCATTGGCTGACTAGAAGGAATCCATGGAAGCCCAGAGGGTACTGTGGACGTAGGACTTAGCTTTGAAGGTCAGGACGATGAGATATGGTGAACGGCAGTTACACATTGAAGTTACACAGTGAAAGGAATTGTGCATTGTATCTACGAAAGGATAGAGTAGTCGCTATAATTGCCAGTCAAAGATGAATAACGTTTAATTGGATTGAATAGGACTTGTCAGTACTGTGCTCACAGCCAAATCACAGGCAGCATATGACCTCTTGCTGTTTAATACTTGTGATTTGAAGAGATCATCAACCTCATTAGCAAACACACACAGTCAGAGCCAGACACATGCCAGTGTGATGGGACGTGGCGTGCTGTGTGTGTGTGTTCCTATATACCGTGTTGCATTCGCTATATAGGGTAAAGGGTGCAATTTGGGATCCGTCCTGTGTTTTCTGGGGGCTGTGTCAGGCTGGGCTAACGAGGCTCTGTCCGTTCCTGTGGTGGGGTCTGCGCCAGCCTGACTGACACGCTAAACAATCTCATCTTGACATCTACAAGATGTTTGACAGAGCCAGATCAAGCGTTGATGTTGTCGTCAATGACCTAAGTCAATTTCAATTGGACAATTTTTTTTAAATTTGATTTTAACATTCAGCTTCGAAGTTAACTTTTGGAATAGCTTAATAACTGTGTTTCGCACCCAGATCCTTTGGTGCTTTGATTGAAGGTTTAATGGAATTTTTATGTAGCTCTATCTACTGTACTTGAAGCTGACTGTATACGTTAAGTGTTAAATGTATAAAAGCTGCTAGGTAATATGCCTATCCACAGCCTCCTCAGGATTACCGTCAATTTCCATCCCAAGGGCAGGTTTCTTCTTCTGCCTGAGGCTGCATCTCAGAGTGGGGACATTCCTCGGCTGCATCTCAGAGTGGGGACATTCCTCGGCTGCATCTCAGAGTGGGGACATTCCTCGGCTGCATCTCAGAGTGGGGACATTCCTCGGCTGCATCTCAGAGTGGGGACATTCCTCGGCTGCATCTCAGAGTGGGGACATTCCTCGGCTGCATCTCAGAGTGGGGACATTCCTCGGCTGCATCTCAGAGTGGGGACATTCCTCGGCTGCATCTCAGAGTGGGGACATTCCTCGGCTGCATCTCAGTCGTCTTAATAGCAATTTCCTGTCCTCGTCTCCTCATCTCTTCTCCTTCAACGCCACTTATTAGAAAACCCAGTCCAGATGAAAGCTATATGGTGGATCTCTATGAGGAATTGGCATCCTCCTCCAATTTCTATCCCATCATTAGAGATTAAAGCATGGAGACGAGGAGAAGAAGCCACTTTATGCTATTGAGATGAAGCAGAGAAAGAGAGGGGGGGAGAGAGAGAGAGAGCCAGGAGTAGGAGGAGGAGGAGAAGAAGCCACTTTATGCTATTGAGATGAAGCAGAGAAAGAGAGGGGGGAGAGAGGGAGAGAGAGGGAGAGAGCCAGGAGGAGGAGGAGAAGCCACTTTATGCTATTGAGATGAAGCAGAGAAAGAGAGAGGGGGAGAGCCAGGAGGAGGAGGAGGAGAAGCCAATTTATGCTATTAAGATGAAGCATAGAAAGAGAGAGGGGGAGATCCAGGAGGAGGAGATAGGGCACTCTGTTTGATGTCTCCGTGACGAGAACAATGGCTCCCCCAAAACAGATTCACTTAACCTTGAATTAGAGAGAACAATGTACTAGGTAGTTGAACTGTTGCTGGTAGTAGCCATTGTGTTGGTGTTAGTAACCACGCAAATCAAGGACAGACATCATGATAGTGAGGTAGTAGTAAGATAGCAAATGGTATTCATTTTTTAAGTCTGCACATAATGCAATTCTAGACTGTGACGGAAGACTAAGCCAGAACAAGGACTGTGACCCAGATTCATAAATCCCAAGAACCTTAGCTTCTGTGATCTGGCACTAGCACTTCTCTGAACACAGTACCGTGACAATGTTTCTGTGCTGAACCCGTGACATTAGAATAGAACTAACACGATGAAATCAATAGAAATATAATATTCCCTCTGTTCCAAGTCCCTGTGTTTGACTTTTTATTTTGTATTTTTTATTTTACCAGGTAAGTTGACAAAGAACACATTCCCATTTACAGCAACAACCTGGGGAAAAGTTACAGGGGGATGAATGACCCAATTGGAAGCTGGGGATGATTAGGTGGCCATGATTGTACGAGGGCCAGATTGGGAATGTAGCCAGGACACCAGGTTAACACCCCTACTCTTACAATAACTGCCATGGGATCTTTAGTGACCAGCGAGTCAGAACACCCGTTTAACGTCCCATCCGTAAGACGGCACCCTATAATGTCCCCAATCACTGCCCTGGGGCATTGGGATATTTGTTTTTAGACCAGAGGAAAGAGTGCCTCCTACTGGCCCTCATCCAGGGACTGACCAGGACCAACCCTACTTAGATTCAGAGTCAAAGCAGCAGTGGGATGCAGGGTGGTATGCTGCTGGCTAAACATGAGGCACTTTGGTGTACTGTGGTACTGGCTGGTCATATTATGATATTTGCTAGTCATGGTATGATATTGGCTGGTTGTGATACTGTCTGGTTATATTATGATACTGGCTGGTCATGGTATGATACTGGATGGTTATGTTATGATACTGGCTGGTCATGTTATGATACTGGCTGGTTATGTTATGATACTGGCTGGTCATGTTATGATACTGGCTGGTCATGTTATGATACTGGATGGTTATGTTATGATACTGGCTGGTTATGTTATGATACTGGCTGGTTATGTTATGATACTGGCTGGTTGTGATACTGTCTGGTTATGTTATGATACTGGCTGGTCATGGTATGATACTGGCTGGTTATGATACTGGCTGGTCATGTTATGATACTGGCTGGTCATGTTATGATACTGGCTGGTTATGATACTGGCTGGTCATGTTATGATACTGGCTGGTCATGTTATGATACTGGCTGGTCATGTTATGATACTGGCTGGTTATGTTATGATACTGGCTGGTTATGATACTGGCTGGTCATGTTATGATACTGGCTGGTCATGTTATGATACTGGCTGGTCATGTTATGATACTGGCTGGTCATGTTATGATACTGGCTGGTTATGTTATGATACTGGCTGGTCATGTTATGATACTGGCTGGTCATGTTGTGATACTGGCTGGTTATGTTATGATACTGGCTGGTTATGTTATGATACTGGCTGGTCATGTTATGATACTGGCTGGTCATGTTATGATACTGGCTGGTCATGTTATGATACTGGATGGTTATGTTAAGATACTGGCTGGTTATGTTATGATACTGGCTGGTCATGTTATGATACTGGCTGGTTATGATACTGGCTGGTCATGTTATGATACTGGCTGGTCATGTTATGATACTGGCTGGTCATGTTATGATACTGGCTGGTTATGTTATGATACTGGCTGGTTATGATACTGGCTGGTCATGTTATGATACTGGCTGGTCATGTTATGATACTGGCTGGTCATGTTATGATACTGGCTGGTCATGTGATGATACTGGCTGGTCATGTTATGATACTGGCTGGTCATGTTATGATACTGGCTGGTCATGTTATGATACTGGCTGGTCATGTTATGATACTGGCTGGTCATGTTGTGTGACAGTTCCACACCTATCCTATTATATTAAGGAATAAGGACATTTTACAATATATTTTTTTCAGATTACAAACAAATTACAAAGGAAATATTGATTTGTGGATGGCTGAACCCAACACATGAGTGACTGTACTGCTGATTAACATGAACAGTCCATCACATAGTGTGGCTTCTGGGTTTATAGGTCAAGATATTATTCCTGCCGATATTCCGCACAACAAAAATATTCTGTGAGGGATAATGTTTTTGTATGGACAGTTGCTGTTGCTTGGTGAGACATACTGCAAACAGGGCTTTCCTGTGACGACGTTAGCTGAGATCCAGCGGTGGTGAGAGTCAGGCAGGCTCAGGTTGTCATTTCAGAAAGAGACTACATTTAGTAGAGGTCTGAACACAGGAGCAACACACACACGCACACGCACATGCTCACGCTCACGCTCACACACACACACACACACACACACACACGCACACGCTCACACACACACAAGCTCACGCTCACACACACACACACACACACACACACACACACACACACACACACACACACACACACACACACACACACACACACACACACACACACACACACACACACACACACACACACACACACACGCTCACTCACTCCACTGCTATTTCCACTCTCCCTTCCACAGATGGGAACATTAGGAGGAAAGGAGGTGATGACCTGCTGTCACCAGCCTTATTATGTTCACACTATCCGGCTCTCACAGCCAGATGAGCCAGTGTAAAATGGAATAGAGATTCAGTCTGAGGCTCTGACAGTGTGCTGCCCAGACCGCTGATTACCCCTTCATGAACCTTGGCCCTCATTACTGTGGCGCTCTCTCAGCCCATCAGACAGACTAAAACCATTTTGGTTCCCGTTTTAATTTGTGTCCTCAGATCTCCAACAGACACATTGGGGTTGACCTAGCCTCGTCCCTAGGCTAGGGTTGGCCAAATAATTGACTATTAGGCAATTTGTGTGACACACCCCAGTAACACCCGAACACTTGGGGAAAAACCTTTTCACAAAGACAGACATTTTGGCAGAGATCCATTTAGAGCATATTGGGTGCCCTCAGATCTCTCCAAACGGGACAAATTGAGAATGACTCCAATGTTTGACTAAGGCTAGGGGGACTTAGTTTTGTGACGCACCCTAGTAAAAACACATTGGGGTCATCAGCCCCCAGGCAGATGGTAGGTACATCATAGAGAAAGGGATTAATCCTCTTGGACAGCCATCTACCTTTGATTGTGGCTTTAATCCTGGCCCACTGGCAGACTGGTGGGCCCTGTCTAATACTGCCCCAAAGCTGTGGGGGTGGGCAGGCTGGGTGGGGGGGAACGGGGTGAGGGGACAGGGCAGGGGGGCGGGATGAGGGGACAGGGTGGTGGATGGGGCGGTGGGGATGGGGTGAGGGGGACGGGGTGAGTGGGCGAGGTGGGGGGGAACGGGGTGAGGGGGAGTAGATCCCTCCTCCAGCTGCCACCCGCGGGATACCCCTGCCTCACTTCCCCTCACCCAACCATCGTATTACCTCACCCTCTCCTTCCCTAATCTACAACTGCCCTTATAAAGACTGGGGGAGCTACAATAGAATATACACTCTAATCTGACTGGATTCTAATTTAGCCACAGTAAGGCTTTCCTCAGACAATATTGTAATTTTCAGTTGAGGACATCTAAAGGAAATACGTACCATTGTGTTTTATACGTAGGCATATGTGTACATTGGTATTTGTTGTGTGTGTAAATTTGTATGACATACCGCTATGCCAGGAGAAAAACAGATCAATATGAACTTGGACAGACAGATAAACATCTTTCAAAGGGTGTCCCCCATCATTCATATTGTGATGCAGAAGGAAAAACATGGACGAGTGAAGGCAGCACTGCAACGTTTGTGATACAGACAGATCCAGTAGTGTTTCTAACATCTCTGATATAAAAGCACTACACAGGGGAGCCTTGTTCGCTCCTGTAGGTTGCCAGAAAATAGAAGTCTTAAGAGGGACTTCATCCTGTTGTGTAATAGACTAGCTAGGTGGAACAGAACAGAGTGCACAGTGCAATCCCTTGAGGGGAAATAGAAGAGAACGCTCCACCACCAGTATCCACCAGAGATACCTTGCCCCGGTCTGTTCTAGAGTCAGTAGAAAAGCCCCTAACAAATCACTAACATGCTCCGAGACAAAGCAGTCCAGGTTGAAACAGATCTGAGATCTGTCCCTTCTTGCATCTATCATTAAAGCTTTCATTCTTGTGTTTTTGGCCCTGTTTCCTATCATGAGGCAGAACAGTGCGAGGAGTATTTGAGAAGTAAATATAGGTCACAGTCATCTTTATGCATATATTTTTCTTTCCATCCCACACCAGGTGCATGAATAATTGAAAGAGGTTTTCCCCCGTGACGGCTGCAGTCAGGAGCCCCAGGTTAAAATGTAGAGACAGTCTTTCTCCTTCCCTCCCTTCTTCCCTCTCCCTCCTCCTTCCCTCCCTCCCTTTCCCTCCTTCTCATCCTCCCCTATCTCTTCTTTGACAGCTGCAGAAAACCCCCAGTCAAAATGTAGCGGCACTTTCCCTCCCTCCCTCCCTCCCTCCCTCCCTCCCTCCCTCCCTCCCTCCCTCCCTCCCTCCCTCCCTCCCTCCCTCCCTCCCTCCCTCCCTCCCTCCCTCCCTCCCTCCCTCTGTACATCTTCTTTGATGATTACACTGTCTGCTTTAAGACAGAGAAGGCTGATAATAACAATGCTGATTGTATTCAACCACCTTCTTCTTCTTCTTCTTGGGAAAATGGATTGGGAAGATGTGGCTTCACATTGTTCTGTGACTTTGTGATCCAAATCCCTCTCTGCCCCAGTCTGCCTCCAGAGCCAAATATTGTGGAACGTTGCAGATAGGAATGTCACAAATAGACCGGATGTGATTCCTTGTTCCGCTTGTCAGAGAGCCATATTTGTTCTACGTCATCTATTTCTATCTACCCGTTGAACTCTGACCGGTAGACCGGGACACTCTTCTACAATAGAAGTCCCTATTCTTTGCTAGTCTCAGCGAATCTCCATCTCTTCTCTGTGTTACACTTCCATCTGTTTCTGTTCTTTTTCTCCTGAATGGACGGATCCCTCTCTTCTCTTGGATCCCTCTCTTCTCTTGGATCCCTCTCTTCTCTTGGATTCCTCTCTTCTCTTGGATCCCTCTCTTCTCTTGGATTCCTCTCTTCTCTTGGATTCCTCTCTTCTCTTGGATCCCTCTCTTCTCTTGGATTCCTCTCTTCTCTTGGATTCCTCTCTTCTCTTGGATTCCTCTCTTCTCTTGGATCCCTCTCTTCTCTTGGATTCCTCTCTTCTCTTGGATTCCTCTCTTCTCTTGGATCCCTCTCTTCTCTTGGATCCCTCTCTTCTCTTGGATTCCTCTCTTCTCTTGGATTCCTCTCTTCTCTTGGATTACTCTCTTCGCTTGAATTCTTCTCTTTGGGACTGAGAAAGAGCTTTACTCTATATTTATTAATATCCATTCAGTTTCTCTCGTATCAGTGGCTCTTTTGGGATTATTATTCTGACAGGAAGGTTTCTGTCAGCAGGCTAGAAGAGCTGAACAACAACACAGCTTCTTACTTACTACATCTCATTTCCTTCTACTAGCTGCAACCTAGCTTCTTCCTTGTTTCCCTTTACTCCTTTCCTTTCTGGTGATCATAGGCTGTCTCACTCTCCTTTCTCTCTCTCTCTCTCTCTCTCTCTCTCTCTCCCTCTCCCTCTCTCTAGCTCTCTCGCTCACTCTCTCTCGCTCACTCTCTCTCGCTCACTCTCTCTCGCTCACACTCTGTGTCCTCTCTAGGCAAGAGGGAGGATCTGTGTTTTGAAAGAGGCCCAACCCCCTCTGCTCTCACTCGTCCACAGTCCGTGAAAGGCCGGGCCGGGGAACTCTGTCCAAGGCATTATCCAAACACTCACACTCACACGCACAAACACTCTCTCTCTCTCTCGTACACACACACACACACACACACACAGTCTCTCTCTCTCTCTCTCTCTCTCTCTCTCGCTCGCTCGCTGTCTCTCTCTCTCTCTCTCTCTCTCTCACACACACACACACACATACACACACACACACGCACACACACACAGTCTCTGCTGCCAGAGCTCCACTTACAGCTCAAGCCTCTCAAATCTGTTTTTCTTGTTGAGATCAGCACACGGTTTAACGCCACACAGCTGCAACTGGAGAGAGGAGAGAGGAGAGAGGAGAAGAGGAGCAAGAACCTGTGTTTTGAACTTCTCCCGGAGGTTCACCCTCTAATCTTTTGGAGTTTGTCCTCAGGACCATTCAAAGAAAAGGAGAGTCTGAGTTCACGTGACATAATCATAGTGAATGGGTTGCCATGTTAACTGACACGGGTAGCCTGACCCGGGAAAACTGGATGTTGAATAGAGGAAGAGCCTTGGTGGTAGCAAGCAAGCGAAAGTAACGGGAACTCGCTGGAGGAGAGAGGGAACAAGAGAGGAGGGAGTGGAGGAGCACGGTAGAAGTCCAGAATGGAGGACGGGTTTTCCAGCTACAGCAGCCTCTATGACACCTCTTCGCTGCTGCAGTTCTGTAACGGTAAACTAATCTCCTTCTGGTCAACAATCTGTCTGTGTGCTTAACATGAGATGTCACCACTGCCTGTTTAAACTTAACACCGAAGAGGTAGTCCCTGCTGGCAGGGCTGTTAATGCAGGCGTGAGGCTATTATAGAGCTCAAACTCGACTTAAGGCTTTGATGAAAGTGAATGTTTACCCTTGGTGCTGAGTAGATGCTGTCTTATGTGGAAGACATAGATGGGATTGTAGGCTATAACATGAACCGAATTCAGACATAGCTGGGAACAATATTACAATTTAGAGTTTAACCATGCAGAGCTGGAAATAAAAGATATAATTCAAAACCTTCTGAGGAAATGTTTCTGTCAAGAATCTGGGTCGAAGGATTGTCAACACCCTCTGCAAAAATGTCAACCGGCAGGAAAAAAAAGCGAAACATATGGATGAGGAAAAGGATAAGGGATATAAACAAAGGTCTGCTCTTTCACCGCTGGTTTCCATTTCAGTTTGGTCTGTGGCTCTTGTCTTCTTATAAAGCATTGGGATGTGCTGATTGTCCTCAGCTTGTATACTGGACAGTTCAAGTGTGATGATGGCTGGAGACAGGAAGTGGAATTGGGGTTGCAGGTTATTAGTAGAGTGTGTAAAGGTGCATGACACATCACTTTGTCACAACCAATCAATCTCTCTTATCAACACAGCCTGACGTCTGCCCAGATACAGGAGACACTGTCTGACATACTTACTTAGAGCTCTGCTGAGCCAAAGGGAGTAGGTTGCCTCTAGACGCTGGTCTTATTTCAATGTTGCATTTCGCCCACTAATGGCTAATGTTAGGACTTGGATAGGGAAACTGATCCTAGATCTGAACCCTGGAGCAAAATAAACAGAATACTCAAACATCATCTAATAATGTGTATGGTTAATGAGTTATAGAAGGTTGACGTTATAGAACTTAATTACCATTGTTGGAAAATGATACTGATAGTGTGCTGTGTGGTGTGCAGGACTTGATAATGTCAAACAGTAACTTAGGCATGCTGGGTAACCTGAAAAACAGGTGTCAAGCTGGATAAAAAGAAGTAAAGCTTCCTCCTCCGAGAATGACATTGACCTTTTACACTGTTAATAATGATCCTGTAATCTGATTGAAAGAAGAAAGGTTACTGCAATGTGACATACTGTTTACTTGCTGTCACTAAAGGGTGTTTAATAATTAACACACATACAGAAGTATTGGATCAAATAAGTACAAGTGTCAAGTCAAAATCACCTATAACGGTGTTGTCAAACACATAAAAATATATACTAAAGTCTCTGGGTTTTGAATGTTCTCAAGTCTCCCAATTGGCACAGAACCACGCCCTAGTCTGACGTGGTTGGCATTTTCTAATTTTGTAGTGGGTAATGACGCTGCTGTGTAAGCGAAAAGCTTGCGAGCGCTTCAAAACACTGCCTAACACGGTTTGTAATTACTTCAGAAAGTCCTGTTCCCTCTTACAAGCCAGAAGACGAAACATGCCAAGCTGTTGTGAATCTGTTGCCAGGGATTTTCCAATGTTCTCTCACTGAGACTGTCATACTGACCGAGGGGCTTGGTTCATATCAGGCGAGAGGGCCTCATTGTTCCAACTACACACTCATTGGGTAAGTGTGTAGTCTGGAGGCTCTGAGATCACCCAATGGTGCGCTGGCCAGCTGTGGAACTGCCTGTAAAAGTGATGTCATTTTGTTCTTGAACGCTTCATGTGTTAGTGATCAGCCAACCAGAATAATGGCAGGGGGACTGGGTCAGCGACTCGGCAAACTAGAAAAGCAGGCTTTTGTCCTGAGGAGATGGGCTGCTAAGGGGAGTTATCCCCATTAGTAGTGCAGTAGTCAATTATCAGGGAACTGTATTTCAAGAAGAGGATCTACAGTATCGAATGTATCAAATCAAATGTATCCTCCACACCTCAGCCTTTAACGAAGATGGATTAAAGATGTTTTTTTGTTGTTGTTGTTGCTGTTACTATCCCTTGGTGTCTGACTTAATACCGACAGTGGATGAGCTGGTCGTATTCACTTAGTGTTGTTATGAATGATCAGCCAATAGACTACGAACTGGTAAATCCAGAGAATTCGCTGTTTTTCCCTGGCAATAAGATGGACTTATTCCTTCAGATTTCACCAGACATCCTTGTCACTGCCCTACATCCCCTCTCCTCTAGGGCCTGCAGTGCTGGCACTGCCCACAGCATCACCAATGTCGCCAAGAGTTTGGTACTTGGCACACCAACAGAGTGGCACAGTTCCCTCCCCCCTTTTTGGTTTATGTAAAGCCATTAATGCAAGCACATGCAACGGGATTAGGGTTAGCAACAAACCAACAAAAACAGACAGACAAAAGGTGGAGGGCAGGTCGGGTTGAAGAAACCTGTTTGGGCTGTTAAGGCACCGTCAGGATGTCTACATTTAACCGCCCTTCTTTTCTTCCTGTTCGGAGATGGGTTCACGGCTAATGTTCTGCGTTGTCGCTTCTGTTGTACAATACGAAGCCATAAACTGCTCTGCTCCTGGGGTCTGTGGAGCGTCTTGTCTGAAACTGTAGACTTGTGTTGCTGCTGAGTGGATGTAGCTGCCCTCACTGTTGCCAGTTCAGAAATGATACTACCTATGTAATGGCAACCGTCTGTTTGGCATGTGATGTATGAATCATCTGCTTTTAGAAAACAATGTACACTACCTAGCAGTGCTAATTTTGGCGCAATTTTTTAAAATTTTGTCTAATCTTAGTAGTTTTGACAAAAATATTAAGTCTTAGTCAAAATGACGAAAGCAGTGGGCCATTTTAGTCAACTAAATGCCCTTTCATTTGAGAGAGAGAGAGAGAGAAGCAGTGGCGCAAAAGTATTGGCAAAGTGGTATGGGATGCACCTCCATCACTATGGGATGCACCTCCGTCACTATGGAATGCACCTCCGTCACTATGGGATGCACCTCCGTCACTATGGGATGCACCTCCGTCACTATGGAATGCACCTCCGTCACTATGGGATGCACCTCCGTCACTATGGAATGCACCTCCGTCACTATGGGATGCACCTCCGTCACTATGGGATGCACCTCCGTCACTATGGAATGCACCTCCGTCACTATGGGATGCACCTCCGTCACTATGGGATGCACCTCCGTCACTATGGGATGCACCTCCGTCACTATGGAATGCACCTCCGTCACTATGGGATGCACCTCCGTCACTATGGGATGCACCTCCGTCACTATGGAATGCACCTCCGTCACTATGGGATGCACCTCCGTCACTATGGGATGCACCTCCGTCACTATGGAATGCACCTCCGTCACTATGGGATGCACCTCCATCACTATGGGATGCACCTCCGTCACTATGGGATGCACCTCCGTCACTATGGGATGCACCTCCGTCACTATGGAATGCACCTCCGTCACTATGGAATGCACCTCCATCACTATGGGATGCACCTCCGTCACTATGGAATGCACCTCCATCACTATGGGATGCACCTCCGTCACTATGGGATGCACCTCCGTCACTATGGAATGCACCTCCATCACTATGGGATGCACCTCCGTCACTATGGGATGCACCTCCGTCACTATGGGATGTACCTCCGTCACTATGGGATGCACCTCCGTCACTATGGAATGCACCTCCATCACTATGGGATGCACCTCCGTCACTATGGGATGCACCTCCGTCACTATGGGATGCACCTCCGTCACTATGGGATGCACCTTCGTCATTAACATTGTCATCACCGTTCCCCAGACGCTACACTGATGTCCAGAAGTAGAACTGGGGCTAATGACTTTGAACGGGAGCTAATAACTGTTTCGCCTAGTGACGTAGTCGAGTCACTAAATCTCGAGTCCCAAGTCCCCTTGTGCTCGATGTCCGAGTCACCAATGGTTGAGTCACGAGTTCCTATGGCTGGTCCGAGTCCCAGTGCTCGAAACCTGGTCCAAGTGTTCAAGTTCAAGTCTGAGTCATTAACTCAGTCAGTCAGCCAGTCAGATATAGTGTAGTGGAAATAAATTGTTTGCTATCCCTTTTCCTTTCGTTCTGTGCCACCAAATGTTTGCATATAGGCTACTGGTAATGTTACCATAGCAATGTTCAGTTGAAATACATTCTCAAATGTTGCAAATGGAAATTTCCTGAATAGAGCTGACATTATTCCTTATTCATCATGTCAGAGAGGCATGTTTGTTCCACATAGCATATTTCTATCTGAACGTTCCAAAACGTTGCGTCCTGCTGAACGCATCCCCAGGTTGTTAGCTATAGCTAGCTAATGAGGGAACATGACAGAACAAGGTGTAGCCTAAACCAATGTTTAACGGTCCGGTCCCCAAGTAGCCTAGTTTTAGAACAGCCCTCGATATGCTTCCTGAGTGTAAAATGCGGCCCGCCAAATGTACGATAGAAAGAAAAAAAAAAGTAGCAACGGTATTATAGGTCATATCGTTTGAATGGTAAGGGCTAGAATTAAGCCGAGGAAAAGGAGACTTGGCTACATTGGTTACAGAACCTGTCTATGAAATGCAGTGGAGAAAGTGGGAGGGTTGAGTGATACTACAATTTAAAAAGACAGCCTACTTTTCCATACTTAGGGAGAGAAAAACAGAGCTAGACTATTGTTTTATTATTAAACTTAATGCTGCTATTGTTAATAATTTCGTAAAGCAGCTTGTGTTTCTTAACCAGGCAAAGGGTAGCTAACTAGAAGGCTGGTGGTGATTGGTTAGCTACGGAGAAGCAAGAGAGTGGCCTGCGCGATGTGTATAATTGGAGGCGGAGCCAGAGCGAAGCCTGTCTGCCCACACTCATCGCTTTGTCCCCCGCAGCTCACCAGCTGATGTACGCTGTGTGTGCCAGGTGGGGCATATCCTTCCCACTGCTGAACAGAACAGCACTGCTCATCTGTGCTGCTAATATTAATTGTGCTTATCACTGAAAACCTCTCAATCTTTCCAAAAACTCTTGTCCAGTCCACTTAGTAGTCAGATTTTAGTCACAGTTTTAGTCAACTGAAATGAAAAATGTATTTTGTTTAGTTACAGTTTTTTTCTGGGTTTGTTTAGTCAGATATAGTTGCATCAATTGCCCCAGAAAAATATGTTTTTGTCACTATTTTTGATGATGAAATGAACACAGCTACCTTTATCCACAGTGTGATGATAGTCTCACTGAAAGGGGGGCTTGGTTCATGGTAGTATGAAGCAGCACCATGAATACATGGAGGGACTGAAAGTAAAAGTGATATATTTTCTGATTCAACCCATAAGATCTTTGCCTACGTAATTCAAATGTAATAACAGTATAATTAATTCATGTGTAAGTGTCCAGTAAAACAGATACACTGGACAAGTTAACAGCTGTTTCATCAAACAAGTCATTTCATGTTGTGTATCATCCAGTACATACAGAGAGAGCATGGCCATGAGTTTCCTTTCGTCGTAGTATTCTGCCTTTTCTTCCATCGTCCCACGACGACCCTTATTCACTATGGAACACAGTGTCATCAACCCACGACGACCCTTATTCACTATGGAACACAGTGTCATCAACCCACGACGACCCTTATTCACTATGGAACACAGTGTCATCAACCCACGACGACCCTTATTCACTATGGAACACAGTGTCATCAACCCACGACGACCCTTATTCACTATGGAACACAGTGTCATCAACCCACGACGACCCTTATTCACTATGGAACACAGTGTCATCAATCCACGACGACCCTTATTCACTATGGAACACAGTGTCATCAACCCACGACGACCCTTATTCACTATGGAACACAGTGTCATCAACCCACGACGACCCTTATTCACTATGGAATGCACGGTGTCATCAACCCACGACGACCCTTATTCACTATGGAATGCACGGTGTCATCAACCCACGACGACCCTTATTCACTATGGAATGCACGGTGTCATCAACCCACGACGACCCTTATTCACTATGGAACACAGTGTCATCAACCCACGACGACCCTTATTCACTATGGAACACAGTGTCATCAACCCACGACGACCCTTATTCACTATGGAACACACGGTGTCATCAACCCACGACGACCCTTATTCACTATGGAACACAGTGTCATCAACCCACGACGACCCTTATTCACTATGGAACACAGTGTCATCAACCCACGACGACCCTTATTCACTATGGAACACAGTGTCATCAACCCACGACGACCCTTATTCACTATGGAACACAGTGTCATCAACCCACGACGACCCTTATTCACTATGGAACACACAGAAAACAGTGTAAAGCGCAGGCAAAAATATACAGTTGAAGTACAGTTGAAAAGAATTGTAGACCTCCACAAGTCTGGTTCATCCTTGGGAGCAATGTCCAAATGCCTGAAGGTACCACGTTCATCTGTTCAAACAAGAGTGCGCAACTATAAACACCATGGGACCACGCAGCCGTCATACTGCTTAGGAAGGAGACGCGTTCTGTCTCCTAGAGATGAACGTACTTTGTTGCAAAAAGTGCAAATCAATCCCAGAACAACAGCAAAGGACCTTGTGAAGATGCTGGCGGAAACAGGTACAAAAGTATCTATATCCACAGTAAAACGAGTCCTATATCGACATAACCTGAAAGGCCACTCAGCAAGGAAGAAGCCAGACTACGGTTTGCAAATGCACATGAGGATAAAGATCGTACTTTTTGGAGAAATGTCCTCTGGTCTAATGAAACAAAAATAGAACAATTTGGCCATAATGACCTTCGTTATGATGGGAGGAAAAAGGGGGAAGCTTGCAAGCTGAAAAACACCATCCCAACCGTGAAGCACGGGGGTGGCAACATCATGTTGTGGGTGTGCTTTGCTGCAGGAGGGGCTGGTGCGATTTACAAAATAGATGGCATCATAAGAAGGGAAAATTATGTGGATATATTGAAGCAACAGGAAGTTAAAGCTTGGTCGCAATTGGGTCTTCCAAATGGACAATGACCCCAAGCATATTTCCAAATTTGTGGCAAAATGGCTTAAGGACAACAAAGTCAAGGTATTGGAGTGGCCATCACAAAGCCCTGACCTCAACCCTATAGAAAATGTGTGGGAAGAACTGAAAAAGTGTGTGCGAGCAAGAAGGCCTACAAACCTGACTCAGTTACACCAGCACTGTAACTGAACGGAATGAGCCAAAACTCACCCAACTTATTGTGGGAAGCTTGTGGAAGGCTACCCAAAACGTTTGACCCAAGTTAAACAATTTAAAGGCAATGCTACCAAATACTAATTGAGTGTATGTAAACTTCTGACCCACTGGGAATGTGATGAAAGAAATAAAACCTGAAATAAATAATTCTCTCTACTATTATTCTGACATTTCACATTCTTAAAATAAAGTGCTGATCCTAACTGACCTAAGACAGGGAATTTGTACTAGGATTAAATGTCAGGAATTGTGAAAAACGGAGTTTAAATGTATTTGGCTAAGGTGTATATAAACTTCCAACTTCAACTGTATGTCTGAAATACATAGTGTAAATAATGCTGCCACATTTTTTTCCTCCTAATGTTCCCTTCTGTGAAAGGGAGAGTGGAAATAGCAGTGGAGTGAGGGGGGTGGAAGTATACGCCTCTAGCACTGTGAATGTGTAAGTTATAGACAGATAACGAGGTCATGAAACACATGCTGGGGTAGACAACTCCTCCACACAAGCATTCCCTGAGCTGCATTTCATGCATATGAATATCAGTGGAAGAACGTGATAGAAATGTTATGTTCTATTGGATGTGTGGAAATGTTGGTGCGAGAGGTGGGGCTACTGCTGGGGCTTTGCAGTTCAGTACAGGAAGCAGGAGGGCTCATAATTCATCAAATTTTCAGAAGCAGGATTCTGGGGAAGAAACTCTTTAGTGCTCTGGTTAACCTTGAGGAGGTATCTCCTCTTTCCTCATCAGGCACCAACAGAAAGACCAAGGACAAGGGATCAGAACTGAGAGTGACTACCTGGACTAGAAAACTGTTTTAAACCTTTTTATTTTCATGTAATAATGAACACAACCCTGATGTTAAAAGGATTCAGCACAAGTCTACGGGAAACAAAGGTGTGTTTATAACTAAAGCTGGAGCTAACAGGATTATTCCAATCTGCTATTTGGATTTAATATGCAAATAGTTAGACCAGTAAGCCAACTGTTATGTATGTTTCACTGAAACTATTATGACCGGTGGATGAATTAAATTAGTATGATCGGTGAGCACAATTATTTCATTCTCATGTATTTCTCTGAATTTGCGTACTACCCCACACCAAGGCCAGGGCCCATCACATGTCCTGGCTTCACCTTCTAAATCAAAACCATATTTTCATTGCCCAGTTCTAATCTTACCAGATATAATTAACCTCATGCTGGTGAGAGTATCTCCCAGAGCTGAGTGGTTTGATTGGTTGATTGCTGTTATTATTATTTAACCCTAAACCTCAACTAAATCTTGTAAGAAATAATGTGGAAATTGAGCAAGTTTAGATGACTAAACTGCTTGGAGTAACACTAGATTGTAAACTGTCATGGTCAAAACATATTGATGCAGTAGTAGCTAAGATGGGGAGAAGTCTGTCTATAATAAAGCGATGCTCTGCCTCCTTAACAACACTATCAACAAGGCAGGTCCTACAAGCCCTAGTTTTGTCGAACCTTGACTACTGTTCAGTCGTGTGGTCAGGTGCCACAAAAAAATAACTTAGTATAATTGCAACTGGCTCAGAACAGGGCAGCATGTCTGGCCCTTGGATGTACACAGAGAGCTAATATTAATAATATGCATGTCAATCTCTCCTGGCTGAAACTTTTATTTATGAGAGGTATTGACATGTTGAATGCACCAAGCTGTCTGTTTGAACTACTGGCACACAGCTCGGACACCCATGCATACCCCACAAGACATGCCACAAGAGGTCTCGTCACAGTCCCCAAGTGCAGAACAGGCTATGGGAGGCAAACAGTACTACATCCAGCCATGACTACATGGAACTCTATTCCACATTGAGTAACTGACACAAGCAGTAAAATTAGATTTAAAAAACAGATAAAAAAACACCTTATGGAACAGCGGGGACTGTGAAGCAACACAAACATTGGCACAGACACATGCATACACACACACACACACACACACACACTTTAGCAGCAGCTAATGGGGATCCATAATAAATACAAATAGAAATTACAGGGAGATATGGGAAATAAACCCAGTTTAGTAGATGGATAGCTATGAGATATGATTCCCCTTAGCTTGTGGTTGTTTACAGAGAAATATATCTAGAAAACCTTCAATATCCCATCTAAGGGAATAAAGAGAATGAGATCAATTAAATTCATTCTTATTTATTTTTTACCCCCTCTTTTTCTCCTCCAATTTCATGATTACAATCTTGGCTCATCGCTACAACTCCCCAATGGTCTTGGCAGAGGTGAAGGTCAAGTCATGCGTCCTCTGAAACATGATCCTTCAAAACACTCTTCTTAACACCCGCTCGCTTAACCTGGAAGCCAGCCACACCAATGTGTCGGAGGAAACACTGTTCAACTGACGACCGAGGTCAGCCTGCAGGCACCTGGCCCGCCACAAGGAGTCGCTAGAGCGTGATGAGCCAAGTAAAGCCCCCCCGGATGACGCTGGGCCAACTGTGCGCCGCCCTAACGGACTCCCGGTCACGGCTGGTAATGGCACAGCCTGGAATCGAACCAGGGTCTGTAGTGATGCCGCAACACTGCAATGCTGCAACGCCCTAAAGAAATTCATTTTCAAAAGCATTCAGGTAGCTTTTGGCGGATCAGTCTTTCCCCTCAAATACCAGTTCAGTTTTCTAGTTCAGTTTTACTTATCTTTTATGCTGTTCTTGTGCCCCTATAAGGATAGTTTTGTCAACAAGGTTGCATTTCTGGGCCATTCTTCTAAGCCAACTGCTTGACATATGATCAGTCCCATGCACTGTATCTGGCCTGGAATGTCCTTGACTGTCCAGTGTTTCTCTTCTCATTTGGTTTCCACACCATGTAAATCCCAACTCTTACAACAACACTGTCTGAATAAGCCCAAAGTTCCCTGCCATTTGTCATTTGTACACAAAGCCTTTGTTTGTGGGAGAAAAGGTTGGCCAATCGGCCAACTGAAAAGAGCATTATGTCAAAGCAGAGAGTAGAGCAATCCACTGCATCTCAGTGCTAGAGGCGTCACTACAGACCCTGGTTCGATTCCAGGCTGTATCACAACCGGCCGTGATTGGGAGTCCCATAGGGCGGCGTACAATTGGCCCAGCGTCGTTAGGCTTTGGCCGGGGGTAGACTGTCGTTGTAAATAACAGTTTGATCTTAACTGACTTGCCTGGTTAAATAAAGGTTAAATAAGCTGTTTGTGTGCGTGTGTCTTTAATTGCCATCAGGTCTCTGCTGTACCCTCCTCCCGTAGAGACTGGTGATGACTCAGCAGAAAAAGGCTGCCTCATTTTCTATGCATCTGCTATTTTTTTTTTCTGTGTTCTATGAGGGAGTGAGTAACTTACCGTAAGCTGGAGCCTGGGCGAGGCTTGGAGTGGGTGCTAGGGGATGCAGCGATGATGAATGTAGAGAGGGGGGAGGGAGTTCTTCATCTGGACAGAGACAGGATCCCAATATCGTGCACTGTTACCAGTCGCTGTGCGGCCATTGCAACACATGGTACCAGCTGTACCTTTTCTTTGTTAGTGTCTAGTTTTACCAATCAACGGGATGATTTGAGCCCTGTTTAATTGGTTGGCGTACAGATTAGTTTGTTTGCTTGTTGGCTTTTATACCAGTCTGATAAATGTCTCTTCTCAGACGAGGCCAGATTGCTTTTTCACACAGTGCCTATAAAACGTGCATTTCCTGTTAATAGACAAATGTATCCCCCCAACCCAACCCATATAGTGATAACCATCGAGCAAGATGGGATCAGTATCCCCTTCCTTAATTCTCTGCCTGCATTGTGGCTGTTTGCTCTTTGACAGAAGTTCTGGAGAGGAATGCTATGGTCTCCTCTGTGTTCCTCCTCTGGTCTCGTGCCACTGAGCCTGGTGGGGAATGGAGGGTCGGGGTCTGTGTGTGGGTGTGGGGGGGGGGGGGGGGTGGGTGTACGTGTGGGGAAAAGGAGGCTGCTGTGGTGGGTTCTGCCTCAGAGAGCACTGCCAGACTGGATCGCTTGACAGAACTCTGAGATCGGATGGTTAGACTATAGCCTACAGTACGGGGCTGCAGGTAGCCTAGTGGTTAGAGCATTGGGCCAGTAACCGAAAGGTTGCTAGATAAAGTCCCCGAGCTGACAAAGTAAAAATCTGTCGTTCTGCCCCTGAACAAGGCAGTTAACCCACTGTTCATATGCCGTCATTGTAAATAAGAATTTGTTCTTAACTTCACTAGGGTAGGGGGCAGCATTCGGAATTTTGGATGAAAAGCGTGCCCAAATTAAACTGCCTGCTTCTCAGGCCCAGAAGCACATAATTGGTAGATTTGGATAGAAAACACTCTAAAGTTTCCAAAACTGTTAAATAATGTCTGTGAGTATAACAGAACTGATTTGGCAGGCAAAAACCTGTGAAAAATCCATCCACAAGTAGGATTTTTTTATTTTTGTGGTAATCTTATTCAGTGCCATTACAGTATCCATTGACTTAGGACTCAAATTGCAGTTCCTATGCCTTCCACTAGATGTCAACAGTCTTTAGAAATTGTTTCAGGCTTGTATTATGAAAAATGAGGGAGTAAGACCAGTCTGAATGACTGGACCCTAAAGTGTCACAGAGCTTTTTCATGTGCAATCCCGAGAGCGTGCCTTTCTTGTTTACCTTTTATATTGACAACGTTATTGTCCGGTTGAAATATTATCGATTATTTAGGAAAAAAACAACCTGAGGATTGAATATAAACATCGTTTGACATGTTTCTATGAACTTTACGGATACAATTTGGATTTTTTGTCTACCTGTTGTGACTGCGTTTGAGCCTGTGGATTACTGAAGAAAACGCGCGAACAAAACGGAGGTATTTGGATATAAAGAGAGACTTTATCGAACAAAACAAACATTTATTGAGTAAATGAATGTCTTCTGAGTGCAACCATATGAAGATCATCAAAGGTAAGTGATTCATTTTATCTCTATTTCTGACTTGTGTAACTCTTCTACTTGGCTAGTTACTGTTTGTAATGATTTGTCTACTGGGCGCTGTTCTCAAATAATCACATGGTTTGCTTTCGCCGTAAAGCCTTTTTGAAATCTGACACCGTGGTTGGATTCACAAGAAGTTAATCTTTAAACCTATGTATAACACTTGTATGTTTTCTGAATTTTTATGAGTATTTCTGTTTTTTAATTTGGCGCTCTGCAATTTCACTGGATGTTGGCCAGGTAGGACGCTAGCGTACCCTAGTTTAACTGACTTGTCTAGTTAAATAAAATACAAATATAGAGAACAGCAGTCAGTCCACCCATCTCCCCAGTGTTTGCCTCTCTCCAGGGACCTTGTACAGACAGAGCAGAGGGGGTTTGACAGAATGGGTTGAGAAGGGGACAACCTATTATGCTCCTAGCGCTGTCTTAATATATATGCACATGCAAGGTGCACTTTGCATGCTAATGGGGTTTCCTGGCTTTGGCCTTTTGGCTCCAACCGCAGGTGCTAAAATTAAGTGGTTCCAAGCCTGTCAGCCTCTCTTGGTTTTCATGTATCCCTTAGTGCTGAGCGATTAACCGAAATGTTGGTTATCATTTATTTATTTTAACAACTAGTTGACAGACAGTTTGATTATTTGAAATCCATTTGTTTTATCTGAATTACCATAATCCATTGCGCTACTATTTTGTCCGGTCTGTGTTTCTTTTGCGCCTGCTATGTAGCTGAAAGAAGAATGAGTGATCAAGAGGCGATACATAGAGAGAAGTTTCTTCACGAGGTATCTCTACCTGAAAATACCTTATCTAAGTGATCGATAGTTGGTATTCAGCAGTCATAAAAGTACTGTATGCCTTATTTACTTTGAAGAACTACTAAAATAGTGATTTTGTCAGACAGCATAGTCAGCAGCTCTATAGAGATGAGATGATGACTTGGAATGAAATAATAAAGTTATCAAATAAAACAAATGTAATATACACAATAACTGAAATATTTTATTAAAGTAAAGTAATGTGAGTAAATGATGGTTAATAAGTGATCAGCAGTAATGGGCAGTCACTACCATCATGGGGCTTCTGTTAATAGGTTTATTCTGTGTTGTTACAGCATTCAACCCACATAATACATAGTGCATTTAATGTCTAAAAAAATCTTCTAAACCGAAATCGCGATTCTTTTTTTTAGATCGAACTGAAACTGAACCGACCTCAAAAAGCACTAACAGCTCAGCACTACTATCACTTCAACCAGACCTTGTAAACACCACAAAATGCTTCACTTATCTCTTTCATCTCCCCAGATTCACCAAAGTCTATCTCTGAGGTGACCTAGCCTTGATTTCCAGGCTTCCTCACGTTTGTCTTGGGAGTATGGTAACGGGGGACTATGTCAGACCGACCGGTCCCTAATGAAACCCTAAGCCAGCAGGGTGTAAAACTGGAGGAGGGCATGTGGGCTAATGCTGTTACATGTTGACCGCTGTTTGACCTGAGGAAGGATGTGGCTGATGTCAGGAGGATTCTTGGGTATTCCTCCAGGGACATGTAGTGGGGTCCCAGGGGGGCAGTTGGGCCCCTCGATAATCTAGAATCTCTTCCTCTGGTCCTCCTTTCTTTCCTTCTGTCCTCTTTTAAACAGGTCATCAAAAAAATGTGAGTGGCCCCTCTCTGATCCACCCCGTACTATTTATAAGACCTAAGCGCCAGCTGATCAACCAAGGGCGTTCGTTAGCCAAATGGACAAACTGTAATCTGTCCATCTCATTGGCTAATATACCTCTGCCAAATGTACGAACTGTAATGTGTCCATCTCATTGGCTAATACACCTCTGTCAAATGGACAAACTGTAATCTGTCCAGCTCATTGGCTAATACACCTCTGTCATTTGACCCACCACCTCACAATGACAGCTGGGTTAGATTAGGTTGGATGCTACGATGTGAGTGTTTGTGCCTAATTAGCGATGGGACCGGGCAGATCTGCGCTGAAAGGTGGTGCATGGTGTTACCCACTAGACCAGGGATGGGTAATTATTTCTTATCTTGTTATGTCAGTCACTGATAGTCACTCAATTAGGCCATGTCAGCTAGATCTTTTTAATATTGGTTAGTTAGTCTATCGGCCAGTTATCTAAACTTAGTAATCATGGTCGAATTACTGCTGGGGGGCATTGATTTCAGTCTCACTCACATATCATATTAAAACCTGTAAACATTTTCCTCCACCCTTTGGAAAAAATGTAGAATTGCAAGAAATTAGCTGTAACACAGAAAATGTTCATCTCCGCCCCATGGCAAAATGAGTAGAATTGCATTAAATTAGATTTAAACCAGCACATGTGGGTATGCAGACCAGTGAGCAACTGCTTCCCCTCATGATGAGTTCAGATTTTTTGTGGCCCCCACCGCTATCAAAGTTTCCCATCCCTGCACCAGACCAACCCCAGACCACCCTACAATATGTTTTTAACTCAATTCTATCTGACATGATTCACAGCTTCTCAATCGGGGAATGACCATTCAGACAAATTGAATCTGGAGGATAATGAACTTTGGGTGTCATCCTCCAAGCCAGTCAATGAATTGTGATCTTTGTTCATGGCCTTGAGAAAAAAAAAAGAGATAGGTTGAGAGAGTGAACGATTGTAGAGACTCGTGTCAGCCCACGATTTGAGCATTTTACATTTGAGAGACAGTTTGTTTAGGTTATTAAACCTGCCTTTTTGGAAAGCACTTTGTGCTAATCTGTTAGGCTAAGCTTTCAGTGAAGCCAGACCACCAGATTGATTTTGTGTGGAAATGGAGTCTATAGCGTGACTCACTGGTCCTGAGACATGTGACCCCTGCTGCATGTCAGTGCTTACAGTCACGTTTTTTCAACGAGTCAATTGAGCTCTACTGTTTGGCCTCTCCGGCATACTGAAGGGAAATATAATGTATATCAATCACACAGCTAGGCCTGTTAATATTTTCTCCCAGAGAGGCAACAATCTAGAAATATGACAACATTCTGAGATAATCTTATGAAGCAACAAAGATGAGTCCTCTGTGGCGATTCCTTTCCATTTCTCTTTCATTTCTTGTTAATTTCTCATTCATTTCATCTCAATCTCACCTCAGATGCTGCCATTCCGGGCTAATATAAAGTCAAGCAGAGTGAGTCAGCATTGATAGATACCTCAGGCAGAGGAGCTGTATTTTTAATGAGATTACAGGGGGATACATAGACAGAAATAGAGTCCCACTCTGCTTTGATCATGCACCATCCACAGCAGCCCCTTTTTTATTCCTGTCTCCTCGATGCATCTTTAACTATACCTGTCAGAAAAATAAAATAAATAAATGAAACTATTATCTGTCAGAGGCTGACTGAAGCTGGTGAAATGGATGGGGGGGAAAGGAGGAGGTTAAGATGCTATGTTGTTCAGCATTAATGACATCAGGGGCCTGAAAAAAATCTACTCAGAAATGTCTGTGGTAGAAAATAGAGAGCTTTACTTCCTTCTGGCTGCCTTAGGTCGAACCGCCAAGGCTCGGTTGATCAGCGAGCACTTATAGAAGCAGACATGTGGCCCTTCACCCGTCACGACATTGGTTATTTTTGGAGAAAGGTAATCGCAGTGAGGAATATCAAGAGCCATTTGGGGGAATGTAGATGGACAGGTAGATGTGTTAGCAGAGAGGAGCAGTTATATGGATGGTTCTCTAATTGAGTCGGACACTTCTTGGGACAGCATCTATCCTGAATGGATTGGTATTGACACTGAGGGTAACCAGATAGATACAAGCCACTACACAAAAGTCTCAGCTTTGAGGCAAAACAAACAGAATGTTTTGTGCATTCTTTCTCTAACCTACAGTCCTATGACTTTCTGATCCAGTGTTTCTCAACCTTTTTGGTACCAGGCCCAGGCTCTGGCAAGCAATGGTCTTTCCTATACCAGGGAATGACAAGCAAAGGTCCTTCCTGTACCAGGGATTGGCAAGCAATGGTCCTTCCTATACCAGGGATTGACAAGCAAAGGTCCTTCCTGTACCAGGGATTGACAAGCAAAGGTCCTTCCTGTACCAGGGATTGACAAGCAAAGGTCCTTCCTGTACCAGGGATTGACAAGCAAAGGTCCTTCCTGTACCAGGGATTGACAAGCAAAGGTCCTTCCTGTACCAGGGATTGACAAGCAAAGGTCCTTCCTGTACCAGGGATTGACAAGCAAAGGTCCTTCCTTGTACCAGGGATTGACAAGCAAAGGTCTTTCCTGTACCAGGGATTGACAAGCAATGGTCCTTCCTCCTTGTGGACAGCTAACAATGCAATTAGCACTTGAGAACCTTCTCAGGAACTGGTTTGCATCATGTCAGGAACTGGTTGGCATCATGTCAGGAACTGGTTGGCATCATGTCAGGAACTGGTTGGCATCATGTCGGGAACTGGTTGGCATCATCTCTGGGAGTGATTGGCATCATGTCAGGAACTGGTTGGCATCATGTCAGGAACTGGTTGGCATCATGTCAGGAACTGGTTGGCATCATCTCAGGGACTGGTTGGCATCATTTTAGGGACTGGTTGGCATCATGTTAGGGACTGGTTGGCATCATCTTAGGGACTGGTTGGCATCATGTCAGGAACTGTTTGGCATCATGTCAGGAACTGGTTGGCATCATGTCAGGAACTGGTTGGCATCATCTTAGGGACTGGTTGGCATCATCTTAGGGACTGGTTGGCATCATCACAGGAACTGGTTGGCATCATCTCTGGGACTGGTTGGCATCATCTCTGGGACTGGTTGGCATCATCTCTGGGACTGATTGGCATCAGGTCAGGAACTGGTTGGCATCAGGTCAGGAACTGGTTGGCATCAGGTCAGGAACTGGTTGGCATCAGGTCAGGAACCGGTTGGCATCAGGTCAGGAACCGAAAGGCATCATGTTAGGGACTGGTTGGCATCTTAGGGACTGGTTGGCATCATCTCTGAGACCGGTATCGGTTCGGGGGCCAGATATTGAGAAACAATTAATTAAGGTACTGCCTCATGAAGGAGCATCTTTCGGGGAGGACAACACCGATTTGTGTTAACTCTGATTCCGTTGGCTGACTTATTTTCTCTGTTATTGAGCAGTCTGCTGTGGGAGTAGTCAATTCCATTGAGAGCCCAGGTGACCTTAGTGAGCGGTACAATCGGCTAACCGATCGCAGGGGTACCAGGGCTGTGACAGGCAGTCGTTGTATCCGTGCTTCCATTGCCCCAAGCAGCTGCTATAGCACTGAGATGTGGGCTTTGTGTACTCTGCTTTAGAGAACATCCGCTATAGTAGCAGATTTGGCTTTACAGCTGAATCTAAAGAAGGTCTCCATCAAGGGAATCATTTATAGTCTAATAAAAAAGCCTTCACGTTGGGTTAGGTGGCCATTTTGTTTGAGTATCGTATATTTAAAGGCCCAGTAAGTAAGTTCGATGTCTTCCTCATGATATATTTGTCATCGTGATTGATTTGGGTTATGCACCTTTCATTCCCATCAAAGCCAATTTTCTAGAATCTACCATCATGGTTGGTTTTCATTAATGGGAAATCAATCTAATGTGAGTTCAGATCGTTTGTAGTGTAACCTGTTAAGTTAACACTCCAATGATCCTGGAGCCATGGAGCATGCAGAACCTATCTAATCCTACTCAGATGGTGACTGTAGTGCTTATCAAATCGAAAGGGACAAGCCATGAAAGAAGACCACACCACCTTGATCTTGATGTTAATTCCCAGATCTATCCATCTACCCATGCAGTCACAGTGTACTTTCATGACTAAAAGTAGCCTATTATAGGCCTATGTCGAAAGGCAGTATGGGCCCAGTGGAAAGCGGTATTGAGACTTACCCTGGCCTATGTCTCCAATGGAGCATTAATCAACTGTAATCATTACTGCAGGGATGCCAAGTGAATTAAAGTGGGAGCAGCTGGAGGCCACGAGGAGGGCTTTGGTTGGGTGTGGGGGTGATTGGTTACTGTGGTGGTGTCAACCTCATCTGAACGAACAGACGGATGGACAGACAGGACAGACAGGACAGACAGGACAGACAGGACAGACAGGACAGACAGGACAGACAGGACAGACAGGACAGACAGGACAGACCGGATGGACAGACAGACAGACGGAAAGACAAGACAGCTCATGAATAAAGCTGTCTTGTACAAAAGCCTTTGCCCTTTGTGACTCAGATCAACTTTTTCCAGGGGAAATTCATTTGGTCATGTGCTTAAAAATAAAGTACATAAAACACAGAAACTACACAAAATAATTCATTCAAATTGCCATAGCAACCCATTTAAAGTGAAAGTGTAATATGCTGTATACTCGAGGGACCAACAGACTATTTATTATACAGCCTAGTGGCTGTTGGAATAAAAGAGTCCCCATATCTGTTTTAATTTTCTTTTGAAGAAGTCTCTTTCCCCTTGTCCGGCTGCTGCTGTGACTGAATTTTGAGTGAAGGGGATGAGCACCATCCTGTAAAATACTTTCAAGTTTTAGGAGGATGAGTTTTGTGTGCAGGTTGGCGGCTGATTCATGATCTATACCAATTATCCTCCCCGCCGTCTTAATCAAGCGCTGAAGCTTGACTTGGTCTGGCACTCTCTTGTTTCCAAGCATGCATATCAGACCAAAGGACAGCACACTGCAGAACAGATTTATAGAAAATTTGTAAGATATGGCGGTCGACATTAAAATAGTTCAGTTTGCGTAAAAGAAAACATTCTCTGTTGCAATTTCACTCTATAGACTGATTCCCTATTGATCTTCGTAGGGGGTAGTGGAGTTCTGTTCCTTCTCAAATCGATTTCCTTCTCTTGTTTTCTTAACGTTTATTTCAAGAAAGTTATCTGAACACCACTGGATGAATTTTGCCGTTTCTCTGTCAAAACCTTGAAGAGAGGCTTGGTCTGGGTGGAGGAAACGTTTCTCTGTTAAAACCTTGAAGAGAGGCTTGGTCTGGGTGGAGGAAACGTTTCTCTGTTAAAACCTTGAAGAGAGGCTTGGTCTGGGTGGAGGAAACGTTTCTCTGTTAAAACCTTGAAGAGAGGCTTGGTCTGGGTGGAGGAAAACCACAACAGCAGTGTCAACTGCATATTTAAAACACTTGTGGGCTGCGTCAGAGGCTTGACGACCGTTTGTGTACAGTGTGTAGAGTTTTGTCGGCCGCAGGGTGGCTGGCTGGATCTATAATGGGGCTGTTGATTTGGCCGGTGCGGACGGTGAGGGGCATCATGATACATTTGACACCGCCATCACTGTTCTGTAGATTTATCAGATGCCGATGTTCCGTGGATGGTGCTCAGATGTACTAACTACGCTAAAAACGAAAATACTTCAAAGACACAGAGATAAAGCCATAATCAATACAGAAACTACTGCAACAACACTCTAGGAGCGTGTGTGTGTGTGTGTGTGTGTGCGTGTGCGTGCGTGCGTGTGCGTGCGTGCGTGCGTGCGTGTGTGTGTGTGTGTGTG